>NW_017731881.1:1021111-1043913 GCF_001890085.2 Hipposideros armiger | reverse complement strand
TGAGCTGGAATAAGCAGACTAGGAAATAGTTACCTTACTTGTTTTTATTAATCTTTCTTAAATGTATGTTGAGTTCACATTTATTTCAATGTTTAATATTAGAAGTCTTTCAGATCTTTATTTAGAAGTTTGGTGATGTTTCTGCGCCAACAAATATGTCTTAGGAACTTAGCTCTTGTTTATATCAATTAGCCTATGGGTAAACTGGTTTTATTGTATATCACTTTGCTTAATGTTGCACTTTCCAAGAACCTACTGATGATGTTAAATGAGGACTTACTGTACTTTGTAGTCCTGGAGGCTGCGATACAGGTTAGGGTCTCTGGTGCATTGTGGAGGCAGGGTCAAAAATGCCTAAGAGATATTCATTGTACCTTTATGAGTAAGAAATTAATAGGCTATTTAATTCCCAATGGAGAAAATAATCCTGAATGTTATGGGGAAATGTTTATCATCCTTAGAATCCTTTCATGACAGTAATATAACTGCACCCATCCTAGAGAAATTTTTTTTTCCTTTTACAAGTCAATTTTTTTCTCCAGTTGTATCAGTTTTGACTATCCCCATGGTTAAAAATTGTAATGGCAAATACTCTGATCTACACTATCATTGTACTTTTCCTGGTGGGTTCTGTGTGGTTTATGTGGTCAGGATTCTATAAAGGCAAACCATTGTTTTGGGGGAAAAGATCACATCTGAAATCAGTGTGATCCAAGATACTAGTTATTGAGGGAGAAGAATAAGACATAGCTCCTACTCTGTACTGAGTAGAGATGTAAGGAAACTAACTACATCCTGGTGAGATTAGTACACTGGTGAATTCACACGGAACAAGCACATCATACAGACAAAGGAAAAGAGAAAGCTTTCTGGAAGAAGGGACATCTGAGCTGGGCTTTTGAAGGATGAAGAGGAGTTCTCCAGATCTGTAAAGGAAGAAACAGAACTCCTGATGGATGGAAAAGTATTTACAAAGGAGAGTAGCTGTGAAATAACAAGATGGATGTGATGAGTTTACAGCAGTTTGGTATAATGAGCTTGTAAACACAAGGTAATGAGACTAGAAAGGACAGAAGAAACACTGAGGGCTTTTTATCTGGTGGGTCAGTGTAAGTGGAATTGATAACTTCCAATAGGAATGTAAGAGGGTCCGTTAGTGTTTAAACTTCAAGTCCTTTGTTTTTAAAATCTATTCACAAGACTGTCATAGGTCAGGTGTCACATGAAGTATATGAGGTAATCTTGAGTAAAGGGAGTTTCCTCAACATAAAAGCAGGGTGACATAAATAGGGATCTTAATCATTCTTTTATATTAAGCAATTTGTGTAGCTTATGTGTGCCAAGTTAAGTAGACTCATGGCATAAATATCTAGTTTTATTAAATACTCAAAACAAATGCCACTAAAAAAAAAAGAAACTAGATTAAAGATAATACATGCACTAGTAGAAAACAGTAAAAGAAGAGAACTGACACATTTTCTAATTCTAGGAAAACTGTCATCCACATATCAAATTTTTTAAAAAATTATCCAGATTACACAAAACATTAGCCTAGAAACAAAAACTATCAACACAATTACGTGAAACATGATTTATATCCACTATTACAAGTAAAGAACCTTGCCCCAAGCACAGATTTTCCTTTGGTTGATTAGTAATGGATACTATGAAGGAATCATGCCAAGCAGCAAAACATTCACAAACTAAGCAGCTAAATCCTGGTACACACTTTCATTACTGGTTCAGTAATTGTTGAGACCATTCTGTACTCAAGCCAGTGTTTACAAAGTTTCACTAAACTTTAATAATGAATAAGACCTACAGATTGTACAGATGCCAATATCCTGGTCTTATATTTGATGTTAGATTCAAGTTATATAAGTTTTACCTTCGAAGAAAGCTGAGTGAAGGGTCCATGGGATCTCTTTTGACTATTTTTTTAAATTCCTAAGTCTATAATAATTTCAAAGTTAAATTTTAAAAAAAATTTATGATAACGATTTGGACGTTGATTTTAAGTTTTCCTACTTAATAGTAAAAAACAAAAACAAAACAAAAATCTATGTACCAGTGAGTAAATACCTATTGTTCCCAACATAGTATACAAATGGCTGAAATAATACATGAAAAGCAATATGGAAATAAACTAAAATGTGTCCTTTTATCATCAAAGATCTTGGGACGACTCATAGAAAATACTGCTGAGGTTTGAAAAGAAGTTTGAATAAATTATGAATTGAGCAAAATTTACTATGGAGTTGCAAAAAATACAGATGTTTAAAACAAATCTTAGCTTTGGTATTTGTTACATTCTGTTTTAATAAAGAAATGTATGTAGAACTTTTTATGTAAAAAAGAGACATGAATTAGGGGAGGTAAATTCTCAAATAATTTTTTCTTTAATAATAATCATAATATTGTGGGAAATAGTGGGGATACCTGTTATAAGTAACCACTCATGGAGTTGTTGCTTTGAATGTAGTTTTTAATTCCAGGATTATTTCAAAAATTAAAAAAGAAGGGCTTTAAATATAATTAAATCTTTTGGGTCCATTTACTATACAAGCAAGCATATTTGACTCCCCTAATGCTGGCATTCCTAATGTCTAAATGCCTACATCCGCCACTGTACATCTGCATAGTCACTGTCCCAGAGTTTATATGTTGTAGTTATATGCATGTCAAGCTCCAGAGGACTTGAGGGCATAGTACTGAGGAAAATACTCACATTGTGAAAGTCAATTTGATTTTAGCAAAACAGATTTATCTGTCACATTAAATTAATGTTGTTAATTTGACTTATTGGTTTTGTAGTTTCCTTCATATTTAATATGTAAATTTGTCTTGGTTGTATCCTTGTATAATAGCTATAAACAGATGGAGCTTATACCTAGGTTCATGTTCATAAATACTTCAGTAACATTTACATTAATACTCAAAAATCCACAAGTATTTCTTTTTTATTATTATTATTTGAAAGGGGACATACATTACTCAAGTTTGAGAAGCACAGCCTAGATCCTTATGAACTCTTCCAAGCCCCAAGTAAGGTTTCCTTGGAATAAACCAACAGATAAGCAACTTATGTGCAAGGGAAGAGGCAGGTCAGGGTCAGGGAGAGGAGGAGCCCTAAAAGCAGAAACAGCACAAAAAAGAAGTGAGATGACACTAATGGACAATTTTACCAACCCTCTACTTTCATTGGTTTCAATGCTGAAGATAAGATGAGTATCACTGACTCCTACGACTACAAGAGTAACGTGGATACTTGAACAGTACATGAGGACAGGCAAAACCATGACCCTTCTATGCAATGGAGCACAATTCTACCATAGGTCCTACCTTGCTTGAAAACTTCTCAAAGGCCTGCATTCAGCATTCCTAACTGAGAAGTAAGACAATGTCATTTTGTAGCAGATGAAATGGCTGCACCGCTGGAGACCAAGGCTGCCAGTGTTTCTAACATCAACTGTGTAAAGGTTGCACTTTAATCAGTCTCTAAATAAAGATCACAGTTATTTCAGGAGGATAACCACAGTGAAGATTTTTTTTATTACACCCTGAGATGAGGTCAGGATCGGGATGCCCTGTAGCAGGGAATTCTTCCCATATGTTCCCACTCTAAAAAAAGAGGGATGCCCAAATGTTATTATAAGTAGGTATTTATAGACACGAAGAGTGTATTGTCAACTATTCCAAAGTGACTGGGAAATACTGTATTTTTCATGACTTCCAAAAGCTGGAATCCTATCAAACTGGCTGAGAAGTGATAGAAGAATTTCTTCTGATGTGTCAGAGTTTTAACGCATAGCTTTGCTTTCTCTGCACTCTTTTTATGGCGTCTCTTTCTTCCTCACACTCAGTATGCTCCCAGCAGCCTCTCTCTCAGAGCAGGTTTCCGGGTTTTTTTCCAAATGGCATCCTCCAACGCACTTTCCCAGGTTCCTAGCTGCCTTCCAATGACTGACACCTGGGTGGCAGATGGTGCAAGTGGCCTACCATATATTTCCTGGATTGATGGAGAAAACTGTCGGGAACCTGACTGCATTGGCCTGGTGCCTCGTGGCAGAAAAGGCTGTTCAGTCGGAGTGACAGTGACTGGAAATCATTTCGATTAAAATGATCTGGAGTTTGTTGAGTTTCAAATGCCACTTTTAGTCCTCCCCTTCTTTCCACAAAGACATCCTGGATTTTTGCCTTGAAAATATATTATGAATAAATTGGACACCACAGTATCTCAAAGCTAGAATATAATCCACTTTTTCCGGGTGTGCATTTTTCCTGGGACAGATGGATGTCCCCGCGCCCTTCTGCATATCGCAATTGTCTGACCATATGTGGCTATGGATTTGCATGTCTCTATCATGAACTTGATAGGAGTGGCAAGGACAACTGATGTGGCATCGCGGATATAGAGAATAATCACAAAGTCCTAGCCTCATGTTCAAAGGAGAGAAATACGGAGTTTCTAAAAAAGGATTCAATGTAAAATCTGTGTAATTCACCAAAGCAGAATTAGTTCATTGCTCATTAGATCAAATGACTCTACCCTTGAAACCTGCCAAGGAAGCTGTCCGTGCCCATTTACTCAGGGAACAAACATTTATCAAGTTGCCTGCTAGATGCCAGGGACTTGGCTGGAGCCTGAGAATTGCCTCCCCAGGGGCTTCCTGTGCCCTTCCCTTTGACGTCTCCCTCCCCATGCTCTGGGGAATTCTCAAGTTTCCTGTGGTTCTGAAACAGATGTCATACCTGTGCCATATTATCTCTGCTTATTACCTCAGAACAACATTACCCAGAAGAAGGTACGGTTGTCTACACCAGGAAGCAACTTAAGTTGAAGCTTCTGCACAGGCCTCTTCCTAAGACCCGGAAGCAGCCTTAGCCATGTGTTCATACTGTGCAAATGTAAGATGTTTTTGTATTACATTCCCTCAATAGGCCTCACCAAATTGTGTGAGCTTCAGGCTCTACAAAACCTCAGTCCATCCTTGTGTGACACAGAATGGGCATGAAAGAGTAAAACACTCCCCTCATCCCCCAAGCTGCTGGAGCTAGAACATGGGAAATACCAGGAAGAACGCCTCTTAGTACAAGGGGCCTGGCTCCCTTTCTGCCTGGTTAATACCTACAGAACTACAACCAGGAAAGTGACGAGTCCCACCTCACTGAAAACAAAAAGCATTCCTAGGCAGTCAGTTGGATTGTTTTTACTCAGAACACTTTTGACACCAAATGGGTGGGGTTTTCCCCCTCTCCCTGACACCAAATATGTGGTGTAAAAATGGAAGATTATGTTTGGGGCTGTTTGTTTTCAGATGTGGTCTTAGTCCATCTGCTATCTCAAAAATACTACAGCTTACGAACAACAGAAACATATTTCTCACAGTTCTAGAGGCTGTGAGTCTAAGATTTGGGTGCCAGCATGGCCGAGTGTTGATCAGCACCCTTTTTCAGGTTGACGTGTCCTTGTAACCTTACAATGTGTAGAGCAGAAAAGGGAAGCAAGCTCTCTGGTGACTGTTGTGAGGCCACTGATCCCACTCTAAGGGCTCCACCTTCAGGGCCTCATCAAATCCTAATTCCCTCCCAGAAGGCCCCACGTCCTCATATCACATTAGGGAGAGGATTTCAATATATGGGTTTTGGAGGGACACAGACAGTTCGTAACAGAGATGGTTTCTTTAGGAAATCACAGCTACTCACTCGTCTGATGTCTACAGTTTTTGTTTTGTTCTTGACGTGGAGATAAAATGTTTAGCTATAGCCACATAGCCTGTTCTGCTCCCCTCCATGACTATAACACTGGCCACATGCCAAATTATCCAATAATGAAAGGCTTTCCTTAGTGCCCCATCCTTTCCCCGTATGTTTTATGCTTGCTTGTGCTCGAGCGTATTCTGTTTCAGAAAATGCAAAGCACATCTGATAAGCCACCACATTCCAAGGCAAAGCTTCAGACCCCCAGTCACTGGGTGGCAGAGCTTTCTCCCCAGGCTGCAGACTCAGCGCTTGGCAGCAATTGCCGCCCTATTTGCTGTCAGTGAAGTTACTGGAAGAGCTGTATTTGAAGTGTGGGGCGTGGATGAACTCCAGTGGCTCTCATGTCTTTCACAATCACTGCAAATCAAGGCATCATAAACTGACAGCAGGAATTAGCCTGTGGGGTGTTAGTTCTGCACTCTGCTCTCTGCTCCGCATTTCCTTAAGCTCACCGAACATTTTCCACATGGCATCCTTCTGTGTGGCTTCCTTTCCTGCTGTATCTATGACTGGTGGATACAGCTCATGCCTTTCAATTTGCAGTTGCTCCTTGCTTTATAATAAAGATTGTTGCTTTCTGCTTGGTTAGGCTCCTGATCTTGTGTTATTCCCACAGGCTTTTGGCATCCCTTGGTTAGAGCCCACGTTTCTCAGATTCTTCCCAGTTATTTCTGCTCCAGGTTCACAGCTGGGAAGTGGGTGCTAAAGCCATTCAAAGGGAGACAGGCTGCTTCTTTATTAGCAGTAGGAAACCACACTGGAAGGACAGGGTTGCTTTGCTGTGACCCAATAACTTATTCTCTCCATATTTCACCCACCCATGCTGCATCCTAGGATCCCAGAAATCACTTCTGTAGCTTATCCACACTGGCCTGCCTTTGGGGGCTTAGGGCTATCTATATCTTAACAGACACAGACAGACTCGTTTCAATGTTTCCTAAACAGATTTCTTGTAACATTCCAACTCATTTCACTTACTCACTGAGGCTGGCATAATACGTAGATCATTTCCGTCAATGAGATGCTTTCTGGCATCCTCCAGGTGGTATGACTTGTTCCTTAATAGTGTAGCCCTCCCCGCAAGCAATTCTAATAGTGTGACAGGAAAACCTAGCCCTGGGAAGAGAGGACAGGACCACAGTCGATGAATTCTACAGAGAAATATAAATTTGAACTCTAGGCCCACCAGGAATAATGTCTCAGTTTCATTGCCTTCTCCACAGATAACTCTTGCTTTCTTATCCCCTTCCTTTCTCCTTCCTGCTCCCAAACATTGAAGAGACTCTTTGCACAACACTTACTAATAAATCTCTATAAAAACTTAATAGCCCTTTTCATTTTAAGTAAACATTTTCAAAAATGATGTTATACATCCTTGAGAGGTGTAGCAGACCCAGTGGGGCTTGCTTCTCCAGAGCCATTACCCTATTTTCCTTGAGAGACGCACCCTGATTCATTCAGAGAAGCAACCGTCACAGCCACACTCAAAGGCCCTGAATCAATCCTCTTCTCATCCTCTCTAGCCTCCATTACAATTAAGGACGGCCACGGGATCCAGTTCTATTTAGTGGCATGTCTGTTGAGGTGGAGTGTTCGGGAAAAGCTTTTGCTTACGCTTTCCTAACTAAAAGGGACAAAATTCCTGATATAACCCTTTTCCCCTTCCCTATTCCTACTTGGATGTAGATTGATACTACAGCAACCATCTTGTGGTCATGATGTGAAAACAGAGAGGTGGCGAGATTCGTCACAGAGATCCCAGTTTTGATGTCATAAGCCACCAAAAAATGCAATCAGCTGCATCCCTCAAGACATTTTGCATGTAGAAACAGCCTTCATTATTTAATGTTATTGGCAAGTGGTCCCTAACTGATACAGGACGCCTTCTGTTTAAACGGGTTAAACAGGACACCAATCCAGATAATGCAGTTATATGTACCCATTAGTGGACACCCAAGCTGGATAGGGATAAATTAGATAAGAAACTGGCCAACTCAAGACCCTCTCAAAAAGTTGGACTTTAAATAAATGAAAGGAAAGATTGGATTACCAGGTTAGAGTTCTCTACCTCATAAATAACTTGTCTTAGAATGGGCTCTTTAGGACAATTATTGCCTAAAGTAGGCACTTAAATATTCCATTATTTTGGAATTAGCCAACTAAGTACTCAGAGTTTTCTAGTATTTGGGAGGAGAAACAATGGGCAGTTTGCCCAGCTTGGTATTTTAAGGATGTGTGACCCTCTGCATTTTGATGAACTCAATATGAGAGAAGAGAAGGAGTTGCTAGCGGGAAGTCTATTATTCTGCTTCCACTGTGTCTCACCTGGAGTACAGCATTCATGTTTCCCACCATAATTTCCTTGGATTGTCATTCCCGCCCTTTCATAGTCATTTGCAAAAAAATCACCACTTAGAGGTGAATGTAGCAATGAGGTGAAAATTCACTGTCTGTCTCCCTGTCTTTTACTTTTGGCTCAAGAACTGGATGGGGATAGAGGACAAGGATAAGAAAACATTGAGAACAGAAGGTAAACTATACTTCCCAGGAATCTGAGAAAGTCAGGAAGAACCTGTGTAAAACAGGAGATAAGTTGAAGGAAATGTTGGGAGAAAGAAGGAAGTGAGGAATTACAGGGTCTTCTGCATTTCGGGGAGGGAGAATTTCCAGAGTTTTATGAAGATAAAGAATTGAACAGAGGACAGGGGTTGTTAAAAATTATTTCTGTTAACTATTTGTTCAGAGAATCTGCTAGTCTTGAGGATTTCAAGAAAATATTTGAATTACTTTTAAATTCATTTTGGAAGCTTGACTGTTTTTCTTAATGCAACACCAGCGTTCTGAAATTGGATTATATGAGCCTATAATGATCCATCCACATTTTACAATCTAATATGTAGATACACAAAATGGTAATTAATGTGCCAGTTCAGTAATTAAGTATATATATATAAGGAAAATCTCTAAACTCACAAAGAAATGCAGAAACTAACCATTAATAGAAACATCAGCAGGGGCTATAATCTTAGAATGTCACAGATGAAGAGATGATATAGGTTAACATGTGCATTGTACCGATAAAGAAGCTGAGGCCAAAACAGGTTAATGGACTTGTCCAAGATTATTCCCACGTTTCGCCCCCGGTTCTACGCCATGGTCTCCTTGATCTCCCGTTTCAATAACCTCAAATCAGTCAGCAATTCAGGACTCAGGCTCGTATTTTATACACTTTAGACCAATGGGAGCTACAAGAAAACATGAGTGACATTTCTTTTAAGAAGAACAGAAGAAGGAAATTACAGAGAAAACAGTTGAATGTGGTAAATGACACCTGCCAACAGCAAAGGAAATAGGTACTCATCTGCCATGGCACCAGGAAATGACACTGAAATGAAAGACAAAAGTGTTCTCCAGGTCCTGTCATCCAACCTGGTTCTCCAGGGCACATGAACACTGACTGTACAAATCTGCAAATGCAACAGTGGTGCAGGGGTGCAAACTGGGCCTCTGTGTTAGCCCTTACAGACCCTCCCACACACACAACCTTGCACTCTGTATAAATCTCTAGATGCAATAAAATGTTGGGGTAGACTGATAGGAAAATATGGCATTTGCCTGCTGAAAAAGATATAGGCAAATGAGAAAGGAATTTTAGATCCTTTCAATCTGGACATAAAGCATCAAACTCCATGTACTTTAACCCTTAAATATAGGGCAAGTCCAGGAGAACTGAAGACACACAAGCACTAAAACCATATCCCTATTATGCTAAGCAAGATGAATGAGAGCCCTCACTCATAATGATCACGTTATGAAATTATGAACATTAAAGAGAGGTAAGATTTCTCTAATACTGATCACATTAGGGGAGCAGAGGCCTACCTTTCATGGAATGAGGGCGGGGATATATGTAGTTGCAATTTCATGCAAGTTATTTTTATCACAATTCAGGAGCATTCCTTTGCAGGCTTTGCAACTCACCGATTTTCAGTTTGCACAGAGATTTTTACAGAGGTCTCTGTTTATCGTTTTCCAATTTATTGAAAATTTACTAATCACTTTCTATCTATCAGGTATTGTGTTAGATTATTGTTCAGATGACATCCTCTGTAGACAGCTGCATTTAGGTTTGCAAATTGGGACTTCTCTGCGATAAGGTGAACCAGACAACCTGAAACCTTTCCAAGAACAAGGCACCTAGAAATACAAGCTAATAGTCATTAAAATGCTTAGGTGAGCTCATAAGAACAAAAAGAAAAGGAGACTGGAAACCAGAGCATTCAGCCAGTGAGTAACTCTGGGATTACCCTATGGTGATTTGCTGTCAAGATATGTCAAAGACTATTAGTGAACGTTGATATCCATGTGCCCTTCTATATTTCTCAGCCTTCCTTGTAGTTCGGCTGATCACGCGACTGAGTTCTGAACAATAGACTGTGGGTAGGAGTGATTGATCCTAAATATATACTGCACACTCTTCTACAAGCTCTCTATCCTCCATCCATGTGTCTGGAGGAAAAGGAAAATGGAGAAACCATGTGATGGAAGCCATCTGGATCCCCAGCTCACTGCTTAGAGGGGAGCTCCCAGGAGAGGCGTTCAATCTTTTTTGGATTATGCATGAACAATAAACTTGTATTTTGTTAAACTTCTAAGATATTGGGATCATTTAGCATAGCAGCTGGCTTTACTCGCTGATGTACAAGTTTACCTAAACTTACAATTCAATTTTCCAACAAAAATAGAAGATGAAACCATGAGACTTTGTTGGAAAGTGATGGAAAGCTAGGATGCACAAATAATGTTCACATCAACTAGAAAATGTGAAGACTAGAAAAATCCCGGCACAAGGAGACAATTAAGAAGCTTATTTTTCTCCACTTGACTGGAGGAAAAAGATGAACAACAATATCAAAGACTTTCTCAAGAATATGATATCCTGGCTCTAAACCTCACATGGGTTTGGAGTTTAAATGTGCACTAACCATATGACACAGGAATATCCAAGTTAAAATTAACATCAAATAAAATCCTATGAAAACCTACAGCAATAGAGAGAGGAAAAAATATACACTCTCTAGAAAGAAAAGACTTGCATACAAGCTACAGAGAATTTCTACAGTTAAATTCCCATGAAATTAAACTTCTTGTACATAATTACAAAATACACCAGGAAAAAATTTCCTGATCTTATTAGCATAACAATAGTCAGCAGACTCAATAAACCATACAATTAGACCTCCAAGAAATTCAGAAAATTAAACTAAGATAAAGCATATAAACTATGTGTAATTAAAATGAATAAAGATGTGCAAGAAAGAGAAGAAATCTTAAGATGATGTGTGGTTGTCGCTGAGAGGTGCTACATAGATCCTTGAGGAATGAAGTATTTATTTCCCAGCTGGAGGGCTTCCAGGATGGAGTCCTCAGCTCTAAGTTTTCTTTGCAGGTTGCCTCAGCTAAAGCAAACAGCTTCACCCAAGGTCACTTCGCCTTCCAGGGGCACTCCACATCCAATGACTAACCAGGCAGATTATAAAGGCCTGGCCCTTAGCCCAAAGCAGCACATATCTGAAAGGCCATCCCACCTCCAGTTCACTGTGAAATCAGCTAAGTCCTTCACTGTGATCGCCATGCACTTCATCTTGCTCTGTTCAGCCCTGCTTTGTCCCTCTCCCTTTTACCGATGGTGACCCCAAACACTACTTAAAAGTGTCCTGCTTGCTCACCTACATTTTAGAGTCTGCTTCTTGAGGAGCCCAATCTGAGATAACATGGAACCATGAAAACAAACACAAACAGCCAGTTTCAAAAACAATTAAATAGGAATTTTATAAAAGAAAAATGTGGCCATGGAAAAAAAATTCAAAGAAAATAATTAATGGCAGATTACACACAACTGAAAAGAATTAGTGAACATTAGGAATATTAGTGACAAAAATTAGGAAAACAGATATGAAAACATTACCAAGACTGTGTGTGTTAGAAGCCTTCTGTTTGCTGTTCTCCATCCATTTCATAACCTTTTCCACTCCGTTCCTTGCCTGAGATGCTGAGCTGTATTGTAGGTAACCAACCATCCCAGTTTTCCTGGAACTGAGGAGTTTCACTGGACGCAGGACTTTCAGTGCTAAAACGGGAAGGACATTCTCAGGCAAACAGGACTACCAAATGGACTATATCAATGATCTCCCTAGCCCTCCTGCTTCCAGGGAGAGGGAGAGGGAGAGGGAGAGAGAAATATTAGCTATAAATAAGTCACAAATACACTGACAAGAAATGTCTCAACTGCAATAAGTGCATAAAATGAAATGTGCAAAAATGCTGAAAGAAAACAGCTAATTGATCATTCAAGAGTAAAGGCAGAGTTGTAGACTCCTGCTTCTAGTCATGATGGTTTAACAGGGACTGGATTGATCCTCCTACCTTAAACAATCAGAAAGCTAGACAAAATAGATGAAACGATGGTTTTCAAACATTGCACAAGAGGCAGCAGAGTACTGCTTGAGAGAAGGGTAGCCAATGACAGGAACCCAACAACTGCCAACATTCTGCCGAGAGGCCATTTATAGGCCACAGTGCAGGAAGGGGAGGCCCCAAACGGAGCCTGGCAATATTTTTCTCTTGAGAGACAGAGATTGGAGTTTGGGGAGGCCAAGGAGGCTCAATTTGAGGGGCAGGGTGCTGAAGAGGAGGGAGGTGCACAGAAAGCAGCAAGCTTTGAAGAATCGACAGCAATGACCCTTTGAGTCTTTGAGTACCAATCGGCATATTCACAGGAGGAAACTACCTGAGGCCAGGAAGGACCACCAAAAAGCAGCAGCTAAATGATTTTCTGAATTCAGATGACAAGCCAGCAGGAAAAGACTCACAATACCAGGGGCGTCAGATAGAAGTTTCAGAAAGCATCGTTTTAGTAGTAGGACTAAATTAACCTGGAGAGAAAGGTTGCACTAGACCTGTCCTAACAGAGCTCATAAGCAAATCTAGGAATGACCCAAATGATTCCAATTGTGTGCCAGAACTATCTAAAGGAACACAACAAAATCTAGCACCTGGCAATATAAAATTCAAAAATGTGGGATATCCCATAAAAAAAATTACAAGGCTGGCAACAAAGCAGAATATGTATGTGGTTCAAAAGCAGGAAAAATAACCAATCAATAGAAAAGGTCCCTAAAAGGTAAAAGCAATGGAATTAGTAGAAAAGAACATTGAAACAGATTTTAAATATGGTCCACAAGCTCAACAATGACATGAAATTAATAAAGAAATGTAAGATATGAAAAAGTAACTGCCAGAGGGGAAAATACATTTTTAATTTCTTGAAAACATAATTGATGATCTACACTAAAACAAAAATAGCAATGTATTATATTATGAGGTATGTCTGAAAATACTCTGGCTAAAATAAAGAATGCTGCATGTACAAGGTTATTCATTGAAACTGTACTGTACAATGTGTGGGTTTCTATGAGTCTAAGCTTTTTTAGATTATGGTCCAGATAGGAACTAACTCATTTGACCTAATCCATGTCCCCTTTTTTATTAGTTCCACCCAAGTACTGCTTATGTCCTCCAGATTTTGCCTCTGTAATGGCTAGAAAAAGAAGAGAGGGTCATTTTCTCCAAAGTTCCACAGTTTTAACAGCTGTAATTTATTGGATGTTTACCAGTGTGCCTGTCAAGGGTTTCACGTGGATTATCTCATTTAATATAGTCACGAGCCACATAATGACGTTTTGGGCAACGGTAGAGTCACAACAGTGGTCCCAGTAGATTATAACGGAGCCGAAACTTTCCCATGGCCTAATGACATCGTAGCACTCATAATGTAATGAAATGCATTACTCACGTGTTTGTGGTGATGCTGGTATAGACAAACCTATTGCACTGCCAGTCATATAAAAGTATAGCACGTACAATTATGTACAGTACATAATGCTTCATAATGATAAAATGCCTATGTTACTGGCTTATGTATTTCTTATACTATACTTTTTATCATTATTTTAGAGTGTACTCTTTCTATTTATATAAACATAAAAGCTTGCTGTTGAACAGCATGCCATGTTACGGCTCATGCATCTCAGGTTTACCTCCTCTCTTCATTGCACTATTTTCTCTTGTGCTTGATTTAATCTTATGTTGATTTGTACAGTAATGTGTACAGGCTTGTAGTTTGGGAACAACAGACTATACCACACAGCTTAGGTGTGTATAGTAGGGTGCACCTTCTAGGTTTGTGTAAGTATACTCTGTGATGTTCACATACAACGGAATCCCCTAACCGTGCATTTCTCAGAAAGCATCCCTGTCATTAGGCAGCGCTTGACTCGTATACACAACAGCCCCATCCTTGTTTAAGGAACCACAGCTCAGAGCTGTTAAGGCACTTACTCAAGATTTCACATATGGTCAGTAAAGCCTTGCTTTTGTAACCACTATGCTATACTGCCCTCTACAAGCAGAACGGACCTAAGCCATTCACAGTGTGCGCCCTTGCTTCATTCGCTCAACTGATGAACCCTGTCCTTCCAGAAGTTGGGAAATAGCTAAGAAGAAAGTTCTCTAATATCTGGGCATACCCTATTGTCCACAGAGAACAAAAGAATGAACCATAAAGAGGAAGAACACTGTAAACTCTCCGTGGCTCCCTGTTTAAAAGTCAGTACATATTACAAATCTGATTTGTGCATCATTTAGGGTTCCATGTGGTCTTTGACCCACATTGGAGCTCCTTGTCTTGGAGTGACGAGAGGAGAGACCATGAATTCAAACTGTGGGACTAACTTTTCTTCTGTTTTGAAGTTTATTTTATTTTCCTGCCTATGTTTTAAGTTCCACAAACAACTTCTGTATCCTGTATTATTTGGAATCATCCACTATGTGTAATATAGAACAGAGCATATATCACAGAGAAGTCACATAAATTTAAATAGGATGTGACCACTCTTTTTAAATTATTCAGAGTATTGTAAAAGTAAAGCCAAAAAACAAAACAAAACAAAACACCACTAGGTGTTCAGAAAATACACTGGCTGATTGAGGCAGATTATAATTGTGGTAATAACAACTTGACACGTTTTCACAGTACTTCCAGTTTATGAAACCTGTGACTTATTTCATCTGATTCCATCCTTAAAATATGCTGGCAAAGTAGATACTAGATATTAATATCTCTGTTGTGTAAATGAGGAAGCTAAGATACAAAAAGATCAAATGACTTGTCCAAAATCACACAGCTAGTAAAAGGATGGCCGTCTGGGGTTCAACTCCAAGTCTGTCTCCACACCTGAGTTTCTCCCACAAATACTGCACTGCTTACTAGCTAAGCTAACATTGGTTAATGAGCTTGCTTAGATTTCCTGATGGTTTGATTACATTCGCACTGGCTGGATAACCTCTCACTTTCAGCTCTGTGTTAAATAGATTTCCCTTTGTTGGTAGTATGTTCATTTTCATAAACTTCTTTATGACTCTCAGAAATACTTTAAATTGCTTTCTGCAAGCAATGTGAAGGCAACCAAAATGTCTTTGAAAGATAGTAATAGAAAATGAGGGAAAACTAATGATTTCAGATAAATGTTTATGTGTAATTAAACGAGGTAATTAATGTATCCACCCAGCAACCCTGGGAGACAGGGGCTGTCATCCCCACCCCACAGCTGCCATCGTAAAAGCCCGGAGCCCTTCAGTAATTGGCCAGGATAATCCTTTTTGTAGACCTAAGTCTGGGATTCAACATAATCTGCTGGATTCCTAAACCCATGTTCTTCTACCACTAGGGGGGGAGGATTTATTTTCTCGTTGACGGATATGACATTTTTGTGGCTATGATGTTCATTTTTAAGAATAAATATATATATTCTTTGAACCTTGCAATAGCTTCGGAATTTAGTTCTAGCTTCTATTTCAAATGAAACTAGCCATGTTGTACTAGTCTGCTTATGTACAGGAATGTTGCAATATTTTAATATAAGACACTTATTTGACAACTTCAATTATCTGCAATATTTTTCAGAACAAGTAAATTAGAAAAAATGGTACCAAATGAATGACACAAAAACATATTACTCATAAGGCAGTAAGTCAGTTCCTTATCCAGAGTTCACTGATAACTTTATGTGAACTTTTAGCAAGTGATGTTTGACTTCCCAACTCACCACAGGTTAAAAACTTCCAATTGGAAAATAGAGGAAAGAGTGATTAAAGGTGGACTGTTAACCACATAAAGATACAAATGATTGCTGAATGAAAAGGTGAAAAAAATAACAAGATAGATGCAAGTATTTTGCAAAGGTTAGCATGCTGGGTTTATATTATGGAGAGACATGTATTCATTTATTCCTTTATTGAAAAGTTTTATTTATTTTATAAACTCTATACCTAAACGCATCACTGTAGTAGTAAATGAAGTTCATAATGACTATGAACCATTTAAACAAAAAAGTCAAAATTGAATCACAGACTATCAGAGCTAGAAGAGATCTTAGAAATGCATTATTGAGTTTAAGCTCTTATTTTTTAGATGAAACCACTTAGTCTCAAAGACCTTAAGTAACTGCGCAAAGTTGCATGGCTTCACCTGTGGAGGTGCCGGAACTAAGAAAATATGGAGGTAGCCAGAGTGCACCTCACGATGCCTCCCTTTTCTAGCTGCATTAAATACTGAGGCTGCTATTTAGCAAGTGCATTACACAATAGTCAGTCTTCATAAAGACTCCATTTAAAATGAAAAATTTATTTGATTGACCTATCAGAGCTGGAGAAGTAGTAAATTCCTGTTATCTTTAAAATTCACTTTTGTGGAATACCTCATGCCCTTAGGAAACAAGGTAAATGTACTGTTGCTGTGTGCTAAATTTTGAAATACCATTGACAAATAGGTCACCCATTTCTTGCTCCTTTTGACTAATCTCCATGGACCTGTGTTATGGAAGAAATTGAGATGGAGAATTTGTCCACTTTGGAGCAATGCACACTTTGGTCCTGTAACATGGATGGAGGTGACTTAATTTTCTCACAGCAGTGTGGGGCTGTCAATTAGAAGTGAAGAAAAGGTCAAGATGAGAAAACAGAAATGATTAAAATAAAGGGAAAATTAACCTGAACGCCAGAGACTCTCACTGAAGCTGAAATGAAAAGTAGGCAGAGTAGACGACAAGCAGGACAGGAATCACATTAATATTAACTAAGAAGGAAATACAGGAGGTGAGATTGTGGGGAGGAAACAAACCCCAAAAATCGCAAAATCAATTAGGAAAGCTAGGTTCCTTTCTGAGTGTCTGTAACTGTTATAAAGGTATTAGTAATCTTAAAAAAAAAAAATGAAGTAGGGAAGGGAGGGAGTGAGGAAGGGAGGAGGGAAGTAGTGACTGTTTCCCAGGGTGACAGTACATTTTCTAGACCTTCCTGTGAACATCCTCCCCAAGGAAACCCCTGTTCTAATGTGCTTCTGTCCAAGCCCCCATCCCTTGCCCAAGTGCTCTGTCTCTGATAAGCACTCTTCCTGGCTCTTTCCACAGTGCTTATTTTACTGAAGAGCCACTTACAAGTCAAGGAACAGCCAGGAATAGGGTGGGGGAGTAGGAGAGGAAGAGAGAGGGGGAGAGAGAGAGAATGAGAGAGAGAGAGAGAGCATAAATATAATGTTCAAATACATGGGGTAGGTGTGATTAAAATCAATCAACTATTAAAAACACCTTAATTGCTCAAACAGATAATCAGTTTTCTTTTGCAATTTTAATTTCTCTCTATCTACAGGTTTATTTCATCCTGAATTATCTTCTGTATTAAAAAAAGAGAAAGACTAACAGTTTTATTTCTCTAATTTAAATGCTCTGCTTCCCTGGAAAACGCTCTTAAAATGTGCTCAGCTTCTCCTAATGTTCTCCATCTCTGTTCTGCCTCTTCTTTCGCTTCTCAAGTCTTAACAACTGCTTTTGCTTCACATTGTACAGTCTCTTATTGGACCTTACCTGATGAAGGGAGTCCCTTCGTCAGAAGGATGATATCGCATGCCCTTTTTCTTGAAGCTCTTTCTTTCTTTCTCAATTTCTATTGTCCTTTCTTCTGCTTCACCTCCTGACTCGTTGCTCTCTCTCCGTCACTTCTAGGACTCCTCTTTCACACCGCCTGTCAGTGGCAGTTCCCTAGAGTCTGGTCCTTTGCTTCCTTCTTCTCTCACTTCACTCAATACTGAGCAAATTCTTTGGGGGTACCTTTATCCACATGCTGATAGGAAAATGATTCAGAAATTTCAAGTTCCACATTCAGTTAGGACAAAGTTCAGAGGAAAAGGAGAACCATCTTTTCCTGTGATTCTTTATAATGAGTGGATAAACTTTTTCCTAGGAGCTAATTAGCAGATTTCCTATCCCATTTAATTGGCCAAAATTGGGTCATATGTCAACAAATATTTGTTGGACCAGGAACAGACAAGAAGGATGGAATTTCTGTGGTGGCTAATATTCATCATCTTGAGAAAAGATGATATTTGTCAGGGTTCTAGCAGGAGAGTTTACTAAAGGACATTTTGCTTATGTGTGGCTAAAGTGTAAGGGAACCACAGAGATAATATAGTTCCCTGGGTCTAGTTATGGGCTGCCCATGAAGGGACAAGGAGATGTGCCACCCTCAGATATGAAGGGGAAAAGGGGAGAAGCTGCTCGGGAGAATATCTCAGTGGATATGTGATCTTTGCAACAAATGTTTTAATGTGATCTTGTATATAGCATATGAATGGACTCTAATTTTAGTTTTAATAGTTTGTGGATTTTTTTTTAAAGATTTTATTGGGGATTTGGGGAAGGAGAACAGCCAAGTTGTTGTCCTTCAATCTTAGTTGTGGTGGGTGCAGGTAGCTCAGCTCCAAGTCCAGTCACCATCCAGCCGCCTGTCGGCTGCCGCTTAGCTCAAGGTGCCATGTTCAATCTTACTTGTGGGAGGGCATAGCCCATCATCCCATGCAGGAGTCGAACCGGCAACCTTGTTGTTAGGAGCACGTGCTCTCACCAGCTGAGCCATCCTGCCACGTGTTGGCAGCTCAGCAACAGTTCAGCTTGGGCACAGCTCACTGGCCCATGTGGGAATCAAACCAGGGACCCTATTGCTCATAGTTCACGCTTTTAACCAACTGAGCCACTTGGCCAGTCCAGTTTGTGGATTTTCTTACGTGTGTGTGTGTGTGTGTGTGTGTGTGTGTGTGTGTGTGTGCGTGTGCGCACATGTGCTTGTCTCATTACATCGTCTGTAAATAATCACACAATCTCATCCTTCATATATATATATATATATTTATATATATATGAAGTATATGTACATATATAGTATATGTACAATGTGTGTGTGTATATGTGTGTGTGTGTATATATATATATATATATATATATATATATAATTGCTTTTGCTAAAATTACTGAATTGACCACAACCTGTGCTATGTCGAAAAGCAGCTTTGATAGCAGGTACCCACAGCTTATTCTAACTTTAAACAGAATGCATCTAAATTTTCTCCATTATGTTTGCTATTTTCTGCAGGTTTTTATTAGATAACCTCATTATCTCCTTTCTATTCCCAGTGGCTCTTCTTAGTTTAATTCCTAATTATCTCTCCCCAGGAATGTTGCAATAGCCTCCTAACTAATTTATTTGTCTCTTGCCTCATCCCCCACAAATTCATCTGCTGCATTGTGATCAAGGTAATATTTATGAAATGCAAATCTGATCATGCCTCTACATGCTTAACATTCTTCTTTCGTCCTGCAAAATGTATAGAACACGCAATCCAAGTTTCTGATGGGGAAAAAAAAAGCCAATTCTCCTATATTAAACAGAACCTCCTCTTACCTAACTTCCTGTTAGCGGGAAGAATAAATGTTCTCAGCAAAATGAGAATACCTTAATGTTTACCAGGCACGCCCTGTGCCCCTTTCACGTGTAAATACCCTTCGCAAATGGTCTTCTGAGGAGGGCTTTTCATAAGATTTATCTCCTGTATTTTCCCCAAGAACTCCTGCCCCCTCATTACAAGTTTACCCCCATCACCTGTGGGTCACAAAACCCGCACTCCACTGCTGACAAAATTCACTTCTCGAATGCAGCTCAGCTTGTACTCATATATAAAAGAAAGTCTGTGATTACTTTTTTCCCCAGTTTTATTGTGATACAGCTGACACACATCACTGTAAGTTTAAGGTATACAGCATAATGGGAAATGGTTATATTGTGAAATGATTACTACCATAAGTTTAGTTAACATCCATCATCTCATATAGATACTATAAAAAGCAAAAGCAAAAAAAGAACACATTTTTTTTTCTCCCTGTGGTGAGAATTCTCAGGATTTACTCTCTTAACAACTTTCATAGATACCATACTGCAGAGTTAACTATAGTCATCATGTGGTACGTTACATCCCTCGCTCTTATTTATCTTATAACTACAATTTCCTACCTTTTGACCAAAAAGTCTGTGATTTCGATGTGCAAAGGATTTGAAATATGATAGCAGCCCAGCCATGGCCTGGTGAGTTTTCCCTCCTTCCTTCCTCGGTAAGCAACATACTTTTAGATTAAATTCTATGTCTTTGGTCTTATTTTACATAAAACCCTCCTTCTAGCTTGGGCTATTTTCACAGTCCTCTTTTGTATGCCAAGCTTCTGTGATATCAACATATGAACACTTCCATGACAAGCTATGCTAGGTGAGACCGCCTTTATTTTTGTATGTGTGTTTCCCATGCCTGAACTATTTTTCCCTTGGAAAGTCTATTCTGTTTCAAACCTCAGTTCCTATGTCTTTCTTCCAAGATCTTCCAATCCCAGAGAGTGGAGATTCCTTCCTCTGTATAATTTCCGTATATTTATATATTTTACTGTATTTTTTAACTATACTATAACTCCTCTGAGGCTGTCACACACAACTTGGCCCAGAGGTGCCTTGCAATAATTTTTGATGACTCAATGAATGGGTGCCTGAGTGAATGCATGAATATCTCCATGAGGGTTTTTGAGGCACAGACCTGGGACAGTTCTTGGCACATGATCAGTATTCAGTACATGTTTCCTTCCCCTTGGTTCACTGGACAACAGCATCAGGCCTTTCTCATTCAAAGCCATCTCAAGAAGATGCCCAAGAAGACTTTTAGAGGCAAAGCAGCCTTAGTTACTCAGGGACATACCAAGCTAGGTGATGGAAACTTCTAACTCTTCACCTGTCTGTGTGTTACTGGCACCTTTATTATTCTGAGGAATGAGACCGAGGCAACCTGGTTCACATCTGATGCTTTCACCACTGCTGAGGAGCTCTTATTTTAGAGTCACCCAAATGGATAAGGTTATTGCTCTGAGCAAAAGATACCATCTGGCCTGTACGTGGGACAGGAGAGTGTCCCGAGCAGCAGTACTGGGTGGGAGTGTATGGAAGCCTGCAGAAGCTCTCAAGAGCTAAGAGATAGTGTGTCTGACGCCACTAGCTCTGAAACAGGAGAAGCCACAGCCGGGCATTTACTAGATGAAGTCTGCTAAAGCACCTCACTTAATGATCACAACATGCCCACAAAGTCAATATTATCCCCATTTTATAAATGAAGATCCTCAGGCTGAGCAAAACGAATGCATTCAGTGAAGGTTATATAGATAGTAACTTTCTAGGCCAAGTTACGAAATTAGGTCTGGTCTTATTCCAATAAAGTCATTGTTTTATATTGTTATTTTCTTGCCCCTGTCTTACAACACACTTTTGTCTGAAAGCACAGGTGACGTCAGCTCACACCATCCTCACAGCCACTCCACTCCCCAATGTACCTTAGCTAGTAACATATTGTAGTGCAGTACAGCAAGCTATTTCTATATAATTGGGAATTCGGCAAGCATTTAATGCCAGATGTCATACAAACTGACCACCCACGTCTCGCATCCCAACAAACAAGAACAAGAGCAATTAGGCTGTGGTGACTGATGTCAGACTAAAGAAAAGCGGCAAGAGGTAGTACAATACTTTCAGAAGAGGGTAGCTTTCGTTTAAAAACAGCGTGAATCAGAATTTAAGCTAAACTATAATTTCTGTAATTTGATGAATAAAAAAGAAATTTAACTTTGATTCACATCTGCTTCAAAAAGGTTTTGACTGTCATATTTTTATGTTGCATGGGAACACAAAATTAGGAATTCATTCCATATTTGCAGTAATAAGTCAAAGCTGTCATATGAAAGAGATATTTGATGTGTTTTGCTTGATCCCAGTGGCAGAACTAAGACCAATGAATGGAAATGTCAGGGAGCCTAATAACAGAAAACACTGCATTAGATAGAGTTGCTCAAAGATGGAATGGGTTGCGTTCAGTGAGGCTGTCTCCTCAGAGATACTCAAGAGTAAGTGGGACAGCACTTAGCTGGGGCGTTTCAAGATCAAAGACTCCTACGAGATTAGATTAAATGATCTTTGGGGCCTTTCCCAACCTGTCCTTCCTTGCCTTCAAAACAAGTGAAAGGTGAATTTCCACTTTTTCTGATATGGGTTAAGCATCTCACATTTTTTTTTTGCAAATGATATACTATTATGTCAGTAATTTATCTAAATACTTCATGTCTACTGTCTTCCTCTTGTCCCTCATTAATATTAAATGTCAGTAGAAGGCCTTTACCAGTACTAACTAGTTTCACTTGATTTATTGTGTATTATGATGTGCTTTAATCATCTTGATGAGCAAGTCTACTGGTAAGCTTAACTAAATATTTATAATATACAAAGCCAAACATAAAGAATCCAGGCATAAAATTATTCCTTAAAAAAAAAAACAACCAAGCAACTCATGGTATTTCTAATATTGTTTTTTGACAGAAATTTGAAATTCATTTCTAGTCCCCTATTATTGGACATCACCCTAATTCTTACCTTATTTTTTAAATCTCTATTTATAACATTTGGCAATTGATAGCCCTTAGATTACTCTTTTGTTGTTTATATTCATAATTCACATAATCTTAAATCTGAAGAAACATAAAATTTTCTTCATCCTACCTCTTATTTGTACA
>NW_017731881.1:961966-1019345 GCF_001890085.2 Hipposideros armiger | reverse complement strand
ACTGTAAACACTGTCAGGAAACTGTCAGCAGCTTGGAACTGCCAGCTTTCCCTAAGTGAGGCTGTACTAAAAAACCAAGGACACCCATTGTCCCCTTTGCCTTCTATGACCCCTGAAACCAAATATGGCAACAAGGAGTTTAAAGATGTCAGGAAGATTGTTCATATTCTGAATTTCCAGGGGTGCTACAAAGACATACCGGGGGTGCAAAAAAAAAATGTATACACGTGACTTGTATTTATTTTTTTTATCAGTATACAGTAATACCTTGGTTTGCGAGCGTAATTCGTTCCAGAAACAAACTACGCATATTGCAAGACATCACTCATTTACCAAGTTAAAATGTATTAGAAATGTTTGCTCATCTTGCAGAACACTCGCAAACCACGTCACTCACAATCTAAGGTTTTACTGTATATTGAGTATTACAATTTTAATACAGTTTTTGTTTCCTTTCTTAAAATGTGTATACTTTTTTTTTTGGCGCTTTTTTGGCATGGTCTGTATTTTGGATTTTTTCATCCTGTAAACAATGGTTAAAAACAAAACAACCTTTGTGGGTAGGTTGATACCACCACTAGTCAAATGATTGCCTTTTCAGCTCTGTTTGTCTCTCAGTATAGATAACTTATTTGCTGAGCTCTTTCTCCTCTAATTCAGAAGGAAGACAGAGACTGAAATAACACTCTGAAACAACTTCTTGCAGAAGCACTTTGTGACCATAAGGTACGGTCGGCATGTACAATATCATGTAAGAAGTTGGCCTTTACTTAGAACTGATTTGGAAACTGTGTCTTTAAAGCCACACAATCAGTCCATTAGCAATTTCAGTGGGAGGACGTTTTACTATGACTAAGTCATAGGACTGAGTCAAAGTAGATCTTACTGTTTTCTAAGCCTCTGAAGTGCCTGTGTCTAAGTGTAAGCCTGGTTTCCATTCTACACCTTCATGTTTAATGGATTTTGTACCATAGCAGTTTCTGTGATCATGATCATCATTTTGTCAGAAACAAAAATAAGCATGTGTCATATTAGGAAGTAAATTAGCCCATAGAAGTTAGATTCTGAGTATGTAAGAACACATTCTCGATACTTTTTCTTATTTCAACATCTACCCTTTTAAAGTACCTGACTTCATGCATTTCGTCAAATCTATACAGCTATGGTATAACTACTACAATCATGATAGGAAATATGTCCTTCATCTCAACAAGTTCTCACATGCCCCTTGGCAGTCAATTTCCTCCTCCCACCCGCTGAACCCTATATGCAGCCACTATAGCTTTTCTTCACTATAGTCTTTTCCTTTCATAGAGTTTCATATGATTGGAATTCTGTTACAGAATGTGTAATATTTTGTTTCTGGCTCCCTTTAGGTAACACATTGCTATTGAGTGTCAGCATGATGTGCAAATCAGTAGTTTCTTCCTTTTTGTTGCTGAAAGGCATTCCATCGTATGGATATTCCAACATTTGTGTATCCATTCTCTAGCTGATAAATATTTGGGTTGTTTCCATTTTTTTATTATTATGAATAAAAGTGCTATGATTATCCCTTTACAAGTCTTTCTGTGGGCATATGTTTTTATTTTCCTTGCGTCAATTTCTAGCAGTGAAATTGCTAGGTAATTTGAAAAGTATATGTTTATCTTTGCATCCCCATCAGTTGTTCCACATCCTTGTCAACACCTGGTATTGTCAATCTTTTTCATTTTAGCTATTTTAATGGGTGCGTAGTGACTTCTCACTGTGATTTGATGTTGCATTCCCCTAATGATAAACGATGGTGAGCATCTTTTCATAAGCTTATTGCTGTCTGTTTATTTAAGTGAAGTGTCTGTTCAAATTTTTTGCTACTACTTAATTGGCTTGTCTTTTTATTATTGATTTGTTCTAATTGATTTTTTTAAATCTTTTATTTGTACACATGAGCAATGAGATTTGTTTTTTTAGATAAACTATAATAAGGATTTGAGTCTTAAATGATTACTGGCTAACCCCATTTTCCAAACGTTGTCATATTACCGTTTGTATTGCCTATCAAATTATTTTCTACATTTTATTCTAGAAAATTTTAAACTTATAAAAAGTAAAGAAAATAGTATACTGAAACCTCATGGACCTATTATTTAGTTTCTACAATTATCAACATTTTGCCATTCTTATTTTCTCTATACTTTCATCCATTTTCTATCTACCACTTTAGTAGTAGTAGTAGTAGTAGTAGTAGTACTAGTAGTAGTAGTAGTAGTAGTAGTAGCAGCAACAATAGTAATAATAGTAGTACTTGTAGTAATTTAATTTCTTTTTTGTTGAGGTAAAATTCATATACCAAAATGTACAAATATTAGGTGTACAATTCTAAAAAACGGATACAACTGAGTAACCTGCAGTCCACACCTCTGTCATCATATGGGGCATGCTTGTCCCTAGAAAGTGGCGTTGTGTCCTGTTCCAGTCATACTCCCCTCTTCCCAACCCAGGCAAACAAAATTCTGATTTTCTTCTCACTTTAGAAGTTTCGCCTGTTCTAAAACTTAACATAAACGGAATCACTCAGCATGTGCTGTTTTATGTCTGGCTTCTTTGACTTTGCACATTATTTGGGAGAGTTATTTGTGTTGTTTAGTGAAATGACAAGACATTCATTATTATTGTTAAATAGTATTCTGTTTAAAGCTGTTAGGAACATTTTGGTCCAAGTCTTTGTGTGGACTGTTTTTATTTTTCTTTGATAAATACCAAGGAGTGGAATGCTGGGTCAAAGATTAGGCAATTTAAAAGAAGCTGCCAAACTTCTTTTAATGTGGTTATACCATTTCACATTTCTATCAGCAGTGCATGAGAGTTCCAGTTGCTCTGGGTCCTTGCAATATCAATGTTGTTAGTTTTTACATTTTAGCCATTTTATTGGGTATTTAACGATATTCATTTTAATTTCCATGTCCCTAATGATTAATTATGCTAAGTACACTTTCACGTACTTATTGACCATTTGTGTAACTTAATTTGTGGCGCGCCTGTTCATGTCTTTTGCCCATATTTTTATTGGCTTAGCTTTTGTTTTATTATTGAATCACGGGAATTTGAATATATTCTGGATACAAGTCTTTTGTCAAATATGATTTTATCTATATTTTTTAATACTTTTCTTCCATAGTATGGCTTGCCTATTCATATCTTTAATAGTAATAAAAATGTTCTTGTATGTAGTCTTCTAAAGGATTTATAGATTTAGTTTTTATGTTTAGATCTTTGATCCATCACAAATTAATTTTTGTGTGTTATGTGAGAAAGGGCGGGGTGATGAATTTTTTGTTGCCATATGGATAGTCAGTTGTCCCAGTATCATTTATTCGGAAGACTGTCCTTTCCTCATTGAGTTGACTTGGCACCTTTATCGAAAGTCAGTTTTCTATATTAATATGGGTTTACTTAGACCCTCTATTCTATTCCATCAACCTATTTGCCTCAGTTTATGGCAATGCAATGCTGTCTTGATTCATATAACTTATTGAAAGTCTTGAAGTCAGACAGTACAAGCCTTCCAGCGTTTGTTTTCCAAGATTGCTTTGAAAATTCTAGGTCCTTTATATATTCATGTACGTTTTAGTATAAGCATATCAATTTTTATAAAATTTCTGCTGTGATTCTGATTGAAATTATATGCAATCTATAGATTAATTATTAAGAAATGGACATCTTTAACATATTGGGTTTTTCAAGCTATGACTCTGTCTCTCCATTTCTTTCAGCAACGTTCAGTGGTCTTAGAAGTGGAGGTTTTGCATGACAAGAAAATATGTTCTTAAGTACTTTATGAATATTTTTATACAATTGCAAAAAAGAATTAAATTTTTTTTCCAATTGTTTGCCCCTAGTGTATAGGCATGTAATTGATTTTTGTATGTTGATCTTGTAACCTCAAGTTTTATGACCCTCACTTATTAGTTTGAGAAGCTGTTTTTATTGCTTTTAATTGTTCTGGATCTTTTTTTATACAAAAAGCAATCATGTTGTCTCTGAATAAAGATGGTTCAACTTATTCCGTTCCAATTCACATGCATTTTATTTCTTTTTTCTTCATTTATTACAATGGCCAAGTCTTCCAATAAAATTTTGAACAGAAGTGGTAAGAGCAGGTAGCCATGTATAAATCCAAATCTTAGGGAAAATATTAGGTGTGATGTAAGTTGTAGATTTTTCATAGATGCCATTTATCAAAATGAGGAAATTCCCTTTTATTTCAAGCTTGCTGAGAGTTTCTTTTTCTATACCATGAATGGGTTTTATATTTGGTCATATGTTTTGTCTTTATATATTAAAATAATGATATTTAACACATCAAAGATGTTTCTCCTTTATTTTGGCACTATAGCAGATTTCATTCATTGATTTTTAAATGTTAAAACAATCTTAAATTACTCAGATAAATACTACTTGACCATGGTGCATTATCATTTTTAGAAATGAATGCATTTGCTTTGTTAGCATTTCATTGTGGATTTTTGCACTACTTTTATGAGGGCTATTGTTCTATAATTATTTTGTAATGTCTTTGTAAGGTTTTCCTATTAGGATTGTGCTGGCCTCACCAAAATAGTTTGGAAATATTTTACTCTTCTCTATTATCTGAAATAATTTAAGATGGGTATTATATTTCACTAAATGTTGCATAGAATTCATTAGTGAAATCTTGGTACAGAGAATAGCTCTAGAGAAACAGAATGTTAAGGATGAGGTTTCTGAATTGGTTCTGGGGTTCCTGGGATTGGTTCTCTAGTCTGATTAGACTAATAACTTTATTTAATGACTCTAGATTAATGACATTAATGACTCTATTTCCAATAGTGAAGAAAGCACTGACAGCCCAGGGTGTGATCTGGCAATAAACATACACAAAATACCATTATCAGATACTCCTAATCGCCCACTTAAATGAAGCAGGTATCTGGGTAACTGTGCATATGATACTTTGAAACATTGGAACCAAGCTAACAAATATAATGTGATTGTTAGGTTGCTTTTAATGCTGTTGGACAAAGTGGGGAAAGAAATGGATGAGCTCAGGGATTCGAATTTCCAGTTCAAGTGCTGCATAAATTACCTGAAAGCTTCTATGTGTCCCCTGAAGGAGACCCTTATTTCCTGTAGCTGAGGACTGAAATTGCTAAAAATCAAACCCCAAATCTCATTCTATAACTGGCTAGATTACAATATAAGGGTCTCTACTGCTAAAATGAGGGCATTGACTGAGAAGGAGTGGATCCTGAAAGTTGGAATTGGATGTGTGGGAAGACCCTGATGAAGGTGGAGACACTGAGTCCTAAATTCTGATGAATCTTCTTTTCGGGTAGAAGCAGCCTTTCCACCCTCAGTGGAAGTGCCCCACCATTACCACCACCCAATCTGAGCGGATGGACTGCATTAAACAGTAATTGCCGCCCCTGAGGCAGTGACCATGCAAAACAATGCTGATCTTCTCAGGATACACCCCTGCCACCTTTCTTTGCTTCTAGACCTAACTAGACTCTAGTCCCAACGGGCCTTCAAAGGTGAGGTAAAAAGTGTGACCAGTGAAGAAGTGTGCTATACTCCAAAAGAACTACTTGAGTTTTCTCATTTAAACAGATACAAATTGGGGAACATACGTGAAAATGGATACTAGGGATATGGGATAATGGTAGAAGAAACATAAAGTTGGATGAGACTGAATTTATTGATATGGGCCCACTAAGCAGAGATTATGCATCTAATGTTGCGTTTAAGGGAATTAGAAGGGATTCTAACAGTCTGGTTTGTTGGTTGTCTGATACATGAACAAAAAAGGTGACCCATGGTGAGTGAGTTAGAAATGCCAGACCTGTCTTAGTTTGATGTAAGGATGGAGATTCAACAAGCTTGGGAAGATTGGAATGTTAGAATGGATTTGTCATTTAAGACCTACTCATCTACACTGGGAGGGTCTAAAAGACAAAATCTTTCACCATGACTGTGAGGACTGAATTTATGAGGGGAGTCTCAGTATCCGTGAAGAATTAGTTCTTTGATTACTCTTCTCTGTAGGCCAGACCTTACAGGGGGAATGTCAGTTACTGAATTGGGAAAGTTAAATGCAATGGGAGTAATCGGAGCCTTGGGTGGCAAGGTGGGTATGTTTGCCCTAATGGACAGCAGAGTCAAAGCAGCAATCAGAAGACTCTGACTCATACAGACTTAACTGGGTTGGCCAGTTAAACATAGTGTTCCTAGAAGTGAAATAGATAAGAAGCCTACTAAATTCTTACTTGAACTGTATAATAAAAAAAGTTCTCCGTTGGGTGAACAAAAATCTAATCTGAATCATAAAAACAGTCATGGTCCCTGAATCAATTCTCAGACTAGAACCACTTTATAGACCCTTTATGAAGGAAGAAGAGGCCAGGTCCCTTAAGGAAGAACCCAGATACGCTGCCAAAAAATGTATACTATTAATCTTTCCCCCAGCCTTCCCCAAAGGGGCATATAGCCCCTTACCAGGCTAACTGTACATTGGAGAAAGGGAACTATTCAGGCCTTTCAGGGACTGTTGAACACTGGCTCTGAACTGACATTAATTCCAAGAGTCCCACATCATCACTGTGCTTACTGCTCAGAGTAAGGGCTTATGGAGGTCAGGTGATCAATGCAGTGTTCACTCAGGTCCATTTCACAGTGTCCCCAGTGGGGGCTTGAGCCCATACCGCAGTTATTTTTCCAGTTCCAAAATGCATAATTGGAAAATATATATACTCATAAAATGGCAAAATCCCCACATTGGTTCCCTAACGTGTGGGATGAGGGCTATTCTGGTAGGAAAGACCAAGTGGAAACCACTAGAATTGCCTCTACCTAGGAAAAGAGTAAACCAAAAGCAATACTCTATTCCTAGAAGGAGTGCAGAGATTAGTAACACCAGTAGAACAGGGGTGGTGATTCATGCCACATCCTCATTCAACTTGCCTGTTCGGCGTGTGCAGAGGACAGATGCATTTTGGAGAATAACTGTAAATTATTGTAAGCTTAATCAGATGGTGACTCCAATTGCAGCTGCTGCACCAGATGTGGTTTTATTTTTTGAACAAATTAACACATCACCTAGTACCTGATATGCAACTAACGATCTGGCAAATGCTTTTTTCCCTCAGACCTATAAATAAGGACCATCAGAAGCAGTTTGCTTTCAGATGGTAAATCCATCAAATACATTCACTGTCCTACCTCAGGGCTATAACAGATCCCTAGCTCTATGTCATAATTCAGCTCACAAGGATCTTGATTGCCTTTCCTTTCCACAGATAACAGACTGGTCCATTGCACTGATTATATTATGTTGATTTGACTTGGTGAGCAAGATGTAGCAATGACCTTAGACTTATTAGTAAGATATTTGCATTTCAGACGGTGGGACATAAACCCAACAGTAATTCAAGGGCCTTATTTATATACCTCAGTGGATTTCTTGGTGTGGGGCATGTCACCATATTCCTTCTAAAATGAAGGCTGGCCCCTCCTACAACCAAAAAAACAAAACCAAAAGCACAATGCCTAGTAGGCCCCTTTGGATTTTGAAGGCAACGTATTTCTCATTTGAGTGTTACTCCAGTTCATTGGATGAATTACTGCTAGTGTTGAGTGGGGCCCAGATCAAGAGAAGGCTCTGCCACAGGTCTAGCCTGCTGGGCAAGCTGTTCTGCCACTTGGGTGGGACTGAAAGTGTCATTGGCAGATAGAGATGGTCTTTGGAATCTTTGGCAGGCCGCCATAGGTGAATCGCAATGCAGGTGCCTGAGATTTTGGAGCAAAGTCCTGCCATTCTCTATGGATAAATGCTCCCTTTTTGAGGAACAGCTCTTGGCCTGCTACTAGGCCTTAGTAGAGATCGAGTTTCTTAAACACTGGCCACCAAATTATCATGCAACCTAAGCTGCCCACCAGGAACAGGGCGTTATTTGACCCACCAAGTCATAAAATTGGTACACAGCAGTACTCCATCATCAAGTAGTCTTCTCCATCAAGTGGAAGTAGCATTTACATCATCAAGCCCAAGCAGGCCCTGAAAGCACAAGTGAGTTACACGAACAAGTGGCCAAATGCCCACAGCCTCCACTACTACTACATCATTTTCTCTTTCTCTGTCTGCACACCTCTGGCTTGTGGAGTGTTCCCTCTGATCAACTAACAGAGGATGGGAAGACTTGGGCCTGGCTTACAGACAATTCAGCACAATTTGCTGGCACTGCCCCAAAGTGGGGAAGGATTAATGCATTTTCAGTGGTTTACAGGATAGCTGCATCATGTTAGGCAGTATTATGACCTTATTATTGTGTTTATTTGGATATTTAATATGGCTCAAGGGGACACATAAGGGTGCCAAGTTGACAAGGGGTGGATTTGTGGTGTTTAATTTTATGTGCCAATTTGACTGGACCATGGGGTGCCTAGATATTTGGTCAAATGTTATCCTGGATATTTCTTTGAGGGTGTGTTTGGGTGAGATTAGTATTGAAATCTGTAGAATGAGTAAAGAGGATTGCCCCCCCTTAATGTAAGTGGGCCTCATCCAATCAGTTGAAAGCCTCACTAGAACAAAAAGGCTGACCCGCCACTGACTAGGAGAATTCTTCCTGCCTGACTGCCTTTATACTGGGACAATAGCTGCCATTTTATCTTTGGATTTTAACTGAAACACCAGCTCTGCTTCTGTCTTGAACCAGCTGCTCTTCAGAAAAAAATCTACCATCCACCCTCTTGGTTCTCAGCCTTTGACTTAGATGGGAACTCAACCATGAACTATCCTGATTTTCCAGCTTCACAATTGACCAGCATCAATAACAGCCTGAGCCAATTCCTTATTACATATATATGTAATAAATAAATATATATATATAATAATTTATATGTAATCCATATATATTACATATATATATTATATATATATATATATGGATTACATATATAAATATATAAAATGTGTGTGTGTGTGTGTATCTCCTATTGGTCCTATTTCTCTGGGGAGCCCTGAATAACACACCTTCAATGAATTATCATTTTTAGACTTTATTGCATTTGATTTGTTAATGTTTTGTTAAGGATTTTTGCACTATGTTTACAAAGGCTGTTGCTCTATAATTTTCTTGTAATGTCTTTGAAAGGTTTTCCTGTCCAGATTGTCTTGGCCTTATCAAATGAGTTTGTAAATATTTTCTCCTCTTCCATTATCTGAAATAATTTGTTTAATATTGGTATGATTTTTCATTAAATGATTGATAGAGTTCAGTAGTGAAATGATCTAAGCCTGGAGTTCTCTTTAGGGCATATTTTTTTAAATAGCAAATATATTTTCTTTGATAGGTAGAAGTCTACTCAAATTTATATTTAATCTTTTATCCTTATTTTCTAGAGAATTGTGCTTTACAGAGAACTTGTCCATCATATAACTTGTCAAATTTATAAGCATAAAATTATTCATAATATTTCCTTATCATCCTTTAAATTTCTTAGTATATCCACTGATATTCCCTTGTTTATTTCTGAATAGGTAATTTGGGTTTGTTTGGTTTTTTTGTTTTTATGGTGATCAATTTTGCCAGGTGTTTATCAATTTTGATCAATATATTCAAAGAACTAGTTCCTTGGTTAATTTTCTCTATTTCTATGTTTTCTATTTTTGATATCTTTTCCCATCTTCTACTTATTTTAAATTCAATTTGCTTGCCTTCATAAAGTGGAAACTTTCATAATTTACCTTAAGCCTTTAAATCTTTCCAATATAAGTATTTAAAGCAAAATACAACAAAAATAAATCATGCTAAATATTCTTTCAGCTGCATCAACACATTTTGATATATTTTGTTTATTATAATTTAGTGCAAAATACTTTATATTTTTCCTACAATTCCTTCTTTAACACATGAGTTAAAGTGTACTGTTTAATTTTCAAATATTTAGTGATTTATAATTCAGTTTTATTATGGTCAAAGAACTTTTGTTCTATGGTATTGGTCTTTGAAATATAATATTTGTTTTGTAGCCAATGTATGCCTATCTTGGTGAACATTCCATGTACACTTGAAAAAAGTACTAAATTGGGTTCCCAAGACCCAATTCCACCATGGGGTCGGGGTGGAGGGGTTGCCCCACACTAACAAACAATTTTCCAACACCAGCAGAGTGTCTAAGAATTCAACTCAATTCTAACACTTTCCATAGGTCAAGGGCTCAGTCTTACAAGACTTCATCCCACCTCCCATATATACTTCAAATGCCAGATGCAAACCCAGGTTACCTATGCTTCTGACTCACTTCCAACTCACCCCTTCCCTTTCAAAATCTCCTCTGGTAATCCAAAGCTATATTCTCTGACACCACAAGCATGTAAAGTTTTGTCTCTTCTATACTTGACATTTTGTTAGTCAAAGAACCACAAAATGGCAAGTCTCACCTACTTCAGCTCACCTTTCAAAAGTAGTGGTCTCTTCAGTTTCTGCCTGTTTTTAATCACTCTTCAGTGTCTTTGAATAGTTGATTGTTTGTTTTTAAAATTTTGTTTAGGTTTGATAATTATTACTAATGAGAGCACTGGTCTCACTGAGCTATTCTATAGAAGCCAAACCCCCAAATCCTTTAATATTAATGTAAAGGCTAACAATTCAAGAATCACAAGGGTCACCAGTGTTGAACAAAATATGTTTAGCAGGTTTTTAACACATGTTTAAGAAAGCATGAACAACATAGGAAAAGTCCATGGGACTTGGTTGTCTCTTTTTCATAAATTTTCTTCAATCACAAATAGAAGAAATTGTATTGATTATTCTGTATATTTCCCCTAGACATTTTACTAAAGAATTAGGACAAATCTGATGAGGAAAATTTTTGTTGAAAAAAAGATTATGGGCAAAGTATAAAATTTCGCCAAATGGCAGTTATTCCCCACCTTCTATTTCCCAGTTGTAGGAAGTTAAAAGAATCAAGGTTATATAAAATTCAAGTCTGCTACTATAATCGACAGGAATGACCTATTTCACCACTTTAAGTCCCCCAGTATGTGAAAAACTGACATAAAACCTGGGACCAGCTGTTCCCTCTTTGTACTGAGGGTCTAAAGGGAAGAAATAGATAAACTGCTGCTTTGGAGATTAAGATCAGCTATATAAGAAAATATTGCTCAATGTTGAATGTGATTAAACTCCTCAGTGGGTAACCAATAGCAGCGTCTGAGGGAATGTTTTTTTGTGTGTGAACATGTGATTGACTGTATCTCTTCTGTGTTTAAAAAAGATAGCATATGCTTTTATCTTTTGTGAGTTTTTCATCAAGGCACTGTCATAATGGGTTGTGTCAAATATTTAAAAGATACCATTTAAAAATAGGCCTTACTTTCCAGGATGCGTAAGGAGCACCCAGCATAATAATGTGGCAAGACCACATATCTCAGTTATTTGAGACTTTGGTTCCCTTCAAAACAGGATAAGTTTAACTAAATGCCAATACTATTTCAGATCCTTCTCTCCCTACCCAAAGCACAGCACTTACTAGTCATTTCATTAGTATTTAATAAATACTCAAATGCCAGAATGTTCTAAAATTGTTTAAGCCTGAGCACTGAAAAAGTAAAGACTGAGCATCGGGAGAACTTGCTTTAAGACCCAACTGTGCCATAGAAAAGCAGGCCATTGAAACATCATTCTCTGTGTTGTACCTGCTCTGAGTCACACCATGGATGGGCCTAAGGGTACCCATGGCTGTGGGATGCCACAGTGTCCAGTAGCTCCTAGGACTGAATAAGACTGAGTGCTGCTCTCAGGCAGACCTGTAAAAGTCACCCTTCTGCTAGACACTCCCTATAAGCTTCCAGTCTTTTTACTAAATAATCACAGTTAAATGACGTATGGAAATAGGGTCTGGTCTGTGACTTTGACCACTTTCAGGACATGTGAGGGCTTAGGAAGACCTCTTTTTTCCTCAATACAAATTTCTTTGAGCTAAATAAAAGGAAAATGGCTAAATTGAAGATAGCTAATACATGTATTTTTGCTCTATGGGCCTGATCATGTTGCCGTAACAGAATACCAAAAACTCAGTGGCTTAAACAACTGAAACCTATTTTCTCACGGTACTGGAGGCCAGAAATCCAAGATGAAAGGGCCAGGAGGGGTGGTTTCTTCTGAGGCCACTCTCTTTAGCTCGCAGATGACCACTCACTTGCTGCCTCTTCATATGGTTGTCTCTCTGGGCAGGTGCAGAAGCCTTGGCATCTGTCTTCCTGTTCAAATTCCCTGTCTTATAAGAACATCAGTCAGACTGGATTAGGGCACACTCTCAGGCCTCAGTTTAACTTAATTACATCTTTGAAGACCCTGTCTACAAATACTGTCACATTCTGAGGTAATGAGGTTAGGACTTCAACATATGAATGGAGGGGCATGGGGGTTGCACACCCAATATAGTCCTTAACAGGTGCCAAATCTCTCACTAGCCATTTTGGCACAATAACAAAGCTAAGGATCTTTCAAAGAAAAGGTTCTGATACAATTGAAACCATTGAGAAACAATAAAATTTATACTCATTGCTTACCTGTCCCCTGCTATATCTTCTGAATTTTCTACACCCTTTCTTGCCAAAAGGGTAATTTCCAAGACAACTTTGCAATATTGGAATGAATGAATAAAGCCATAGATTACCTAAATGATGTAATGTTAATAGCTTTTAAAAGTCAAATTTAAAATAATAATTTAGGAAAATAGTTAACTTAAAATCATGTAGGACAGTGCAAACAAACCAATATTAAGTAAAATAAGTATGAGACAAAGCTATTTACATATTATAGTCCTATTAAGTGTCTTATTAGGTTTATATGAGGATTAAATTATTGAATATATGTGAAGAACTTAGAAGATTTTGTAACATTAGGTGTTTAACTCATGATGTTTGTTATTTCTTATATTACCATGTAAAAGAAGAATTTAAGGTTCTTAAATTTTTAAGATTTTTTTCTGTTCACCTGCTTTCTTCCCTCTGTGCTATAGTGCATGACCTTTTGCTGTCATTCATCCTCCAGATTCTCTTGTATAACCTCCTCTTTTGTATTCAACATCTCTATTGAGGAAGAGTGTCACAGGTGAGTCTGATATTTTAAGTCTAGCCTACTTATAAGACTTGAGAATTTCCTTAGAGGCTGCTTTGTGATTGAAATTGAGAGGAATACTTTTCTTCAGTAGGCTCTATTGACCAGTCTGTCAAAAACACACTCAATACAAAGGACTTGAATTATACAATTGTTTGGGGAAGGCTCCTGCAGCCTGCTATCATTCATCAGGAGGAAGTGGTTTTTGTATTAATCAGGCCCCCTAAAGATGCCGACAAGAATAATATTAATTCTTTTGCAATGTGCTGATATAACTCTTAATTGTTTCATATTAAAACAAGAGAGGAAAAAGGCTTTGGGACAGAATACACATTTTTTAATAGAAGCTATAATTCTGTCTCAAAGGTTATCTGAATAGTTTCACAAGAAATGAAATTATAGCACTTATCCCACTGATACAGCCATTGAGGGAACAAAGCCAAATCCTATCATCCTTTGCAATAGAGGATTGTAAGGACACAGCCCTGTAAAACTTCTGTCCATAAAGTCATGGGCTTTTGCTTTGCTCTGAGAAGAACTGGTCTTATTAACCTTTGCTTAATCTGACTAAATAGTCTTATGAAAATAAGCAGCATTATAGCCACTGAATCCTTCCAGGCATTGATATATAGTATTTAAAATAATGACATATCACAAACATAAAAAGAATAAATAGACTGATGAATAACCTGTGCAGTGTTGGGTGTGGATGGTTAATAACAAATCTTAATAGTTGGTAGAGTTTACTTGGCATCATCTTGATTCTACGAGAGATTAAACATATCAGAGATGCATAACTACTTTCCTGAGTAATTGTTCGTCCCTTCATCCCCTAGAAAATTACCAGAGGCTTGAGCAGGGCTGAGGTTTGTTCTAGTTAGAGCCCTCCAGGGTGCAGAACAGTCTCCTTGTTTAACTATAACTTCTTTTGAGTACACAGCCATCACCTCATCTCACAGGGAAAATATAAAATCCCCAATCAATTCAGAGGCAGATCTAGACCCAGAAGATAGGCAATTAATGCATCTCAACTATTCAGAAAGCCTGAGTACAAGCAAGTAGCTTCCAAGTCCCCAGGTAGCGATTGCTATTTCCATCTTTATCCAGGAAACAAACAAACAACCAAAAGCTGGAAATAGCCTTCATTCCACGAGTGTTTTGGACCACTGATTTTTATCACTTAGGTAAGAGTCATTTGCAATTAACATACTGAATCATAGTCTCTTAGAGCTATTAGGATCCATAGAGAAAATCTAATCTAATGCTCTCATTCTACAGATGAGCAGACTGAGGGCCTGTAGAGGTTTAGGGACTTGTCTGAGGTCACATACTTGTTAATAGCTCAGCTGGGATATTGATCAAATGTACTATATCTAAAAGGCTTAATGGTGCTTGGAAAAGAATTGATTCTCTTAAGTAGCATACACACTTTCTTTCAGTGTTACTTACACTGTTGTTTGTAGAAAGTACAAAATTATATTTCAACCCAGTTCCCACTTGAAATAAATGAAAATTAAAACCTAAAGACTTTTATTTAGAATTTGATGCTGTTTTCAGCAAAACGGGGCTTAGAACAATTCTGCTAATGAGTATCTCATGCTCACTTCTGGTGGCAGGGGAGAAAGCTACCTGCCATGTTCATGGATAAAAGAGATTGTTGGGCCTTGAGAGTTTTTTTCCTCAGAGGCAAAGAGAGCCCCTTTCTCATTTTGGAAAACATTACTGTTACTTGACTTCTTAGATTTGGGGGTACCTTGTCTCCACTCTTTTGACTACGGTGATTTGGGAGACTGTGGCTGGAGCCCAGCATCTCAGTCACTTCTTGTTTGTATTCTTGTTTAGGTTGGAGAATAAGGAGGAAGCAGCTGGGTAGGGGAAAAAAAAATGGTGTCCTAACTATTACCGTTGAATACTAACTGGAATCTGGAGTCATAGCATGGAAATATTCAGGCAAAATTAAATACATGTATATATCGATTGTAAAAATCAACATCTCTGCCAAAAACCAGGGTTATAAATTAGTTGAGCCAGTTTGATTACCAGAGCTGTGTTAGTAATGAGACTAGCAGGATATTCTATAGATTTAGAAGGTGTCGATGAAGTGGGTCCCTTGTAGAAAAGCAATGTACTGCAGAGTAATAGAGCCTTGGCTTCTTTGTACCATCCTTAATTGAATTACGAATTTCATTTGAGAAGAGAGGGTTAGAGTCACGGTCACATTTGTTCTCAAGGAAGCGTGGAACCTGAGATATTAGGCAGGATTTCACCATTGTCATTGCCACTGTCCACTGTTCCCCGAGTACACACGGCCATAGGCCAGATGGAGGGAAGCTTATCTGTAGTGAGAGGTCAGCATTTTGCAGGGCATGGGTCCTTGTGGAGGAGGGGAGAAATTATTGTAGCTGCTCCATTGCATCGCTTTCTCTGCTGTAAATGAGGCTTCTCATTAATGAATCACGCATACAGACTGCCAGAGTCTCAGTCTTAATTGGCACTAATGGGAACATCTTATGGTTGAAGGGAGAGCTAGGGGAGCCATTTTCAGTCTGATTTGATTTGGAAAGGAGCTTGGGCAATTTGCATTTTCCATGAAATTCTAGGGCAGCCTTACACATCACATTTGCACTCTAAACCACAAATAGGTTGCAGAGTGTCTACAGAAAAGTCTATCAAAGTCTTCATGAAAGAAAAGGAATATCAACAAGTGCTTCACAAGATTTTCCTTTCTCTGCCAGGCATGGTACCTACGGAGAGTGTTTGAATCTGCTTTTGATGGTACTATGCATGCTAAGGCTTAATGCAGTATGTGTAATTTGCTTTATTCCATTGAGATCATTCAGCAGGAATTCAATGCAAGTTAGCCCTGAGAAGGTTTTGACCGAAAAAAAAAATTTTTTTTAAATGTGTCCTCCCATGATAAAGTACTGCTTTTCTAACAATATAGGCTGATGTAAAAGTTTGATCTGAGTTGCCTGGAATGTTTTGTCCCTTAAGTAGAATGTATCATTCCTTTTTTAGCTCCACAGAAAAAGTTTCTTGTAATTAGTTTTGTGATGTATGTTTGGCATTGAGGAATGGCTGTTCAGTGTTGGTATATAGTTCAGAACTTTTCAGATCGTGGAACAAATGGGCTAATCCCAACTCCCAGAACACCCCAAGCCCACACCGTATCTTAGAGTGAATTTCAAAATGGCATGCCTGCCTTCCGGTGAATGCACCCCTACAAAGGCACACTGCTTGCAGGCCACACTTGCTTCTTCAGTTGAGTGCTCTTGTGCAGTGCACAACCTGTACAAGGTACATAAGCCTTAGTATTAGCTTTGTGAATGTGAACACCTCTCTAACCCAACAATGAGTATGTGGGAGGGCCCTGAAATAAGCAAGTTGATCTTATAAAGAAAAACAGGACTCAGAGACAATGTGGTCCTATGGGGAAGACACAATAATGACAATAACTTTTAGTGGAGGAGAACATGATAGAAAGCTTGAAATCCACATCCCTGAAAACTATTTTTAAGTCAATACAACTTTAGGGTAACATGTGCTACAGTTGATCCATTGTCAGAAGTACGTATTTTCTTTAGAATCATATCATGTATTGCTGGAAAATAATGTAGGGTTTAGTCCTCATTTTATAGATGAAAAGTCATGGGTACAGTTTAGTGCTACATAGCTGGCTAATGATGGAGCCTGGACTAAAATCCAGGTCTCATGACAAGAAGCCCAGCTCACATTCCATCCCTACCAGGGTAAATGCCACAAACATACACCCATCTCTCAGGTTCAAGAGGTGCTTTAATTCTGATATTCTGCTATTAGGTGAGTGCATCTGAGGATATCTTACCCATCCCCTTCCCATGTTAATAGTTTTGATTCCTTCTCTCTCAGTCTTCATCTTTGCAAAATAAAGAATGATAATCTCCTAATCCAGCCTTTGAAAGATCGTTGATACCCACTGATGACAATGGAAATGGCATTCCCCATGGATTAGGGAGTTGAATTAGCTGACCTCTACATTTCCTTCCATCTCAGGATCTAGTTTTACTAGTTTGGACACCTCTATCTCTTTTGCTTATTTAGTTACCCTCCTTTTCTTTACTCTTATGTGTTTCTTGAGCAGCAGTACCAAGACATGTTTATTATGGTACAAAAACAAGGTTAAAATAATATTTTCAGTCCAACATCCTGCTCCCATGTCTCCATGCCTCCTCCCACTTTACACACACACACACACACACACACATACACACACACACTTGGGTACATTACATATAATATTGTGCTGCTATACTGGATGTAATAGCACATTGGAATTAGTCCACGATGGCTCCTTAAATTAAGTCTAGTGGATCCAATTAGAATTTGATGCTACTTTAGTAAAGCTGTGCTTAAAATTACTCTACTGATGAAGGTCTCATACCTCTGGGAGCATCTTGTAGATGTGACTGGACCACTGATGAAATTCTGAGTAACTGCCAGATCCACAGGCCCCTTCTGGGAAATGCTGCCAAGGCAGGTCCTTATGCCAAGCTTTCTGAAATATAACTTTAAGATTCTGGTCACAACTGATTAGACCAAGGACTGTTACTCAAAGGAATATATTTATAGACTTAACACTGGACTAGCAGCCTACAAGATAGCCAATAAGGTTTCTCTACATTTGTTAGTGAATAATAAGGTTTTCTGTCTTGAAGAGAGTTAATTCAAGATACGCAGAGAGAAGGTGGTAGATACAAATATTAGAGGATAAACAAAGAAAGGAGCAAAGTCATGTAAATAATCTATTTGTCTCAACCACTTTGTCTCTTAGTCCTGATGGTGAAGTAGAAAATATTTGTGTTTTGGAGTTAGGCAGATATGGATTCAAATCCTTCATATCCTCCTGGAGCTGCAACTTCCTTATTTTAAAAAATGGGAATGTAGAAAAAATGCTTCATAGAAAAATATTAAGTGAGAAAATGTTTTAAAAGACAGGGCGTAGTGTATGTCACATAGGTAAAAAAACAACCAACAAATGGTAACGAATAAGAGAATAGCTCATTGGTTTCTTGAAAGGATTAATTCAGGTAACATTTGCTGTGCTCCAGACACAGCAGAAGCATCTATTTATAATAAATGCTCTCTCTGCCCCACGTGGCTCTAGGAAGTATAAAGACTTCCTTTAAATATCTAAGTAGATATGAATTTGGTGGTCTTCATTTGTTTATGTACTCAAGAAATGTTTAATGGGCATCTGCTATGTGCCGGACTAAAGTAGAAATGTAAGTCAGAAAGAGTTCCTGATGACTAGGAGTCCACAGTGTGGGTTTCCGAAAGACAAGAAAATAAATGACATTTTAGTGATGCCATTACAGTGTGCTATGGTAGCATGTATAGTTATCTGAATCCTTGAAGATTATAATAGATCAAGGAGCATCATTTTCCCTCTCAGAAACCAATCAGTAAGGGCACACAATGCCTGGCAATACCAGGGCAGCTACTGCATCTATAAGGTGCATGAGAGAAGGCCTCTGTGTCTGTGAATGCCAAGAAGAGAGGAAACGTATGTGGCTAGCAGCATTCAAAGAAGATGCCCATCATCGAGAAAACAGAAGCTTTCCTCCAACACCATCTGGCATAAGAAAGGTCTGAGTTAATAGTAAAGTAGTGTCTTACACATTTTAGCTTGCATTCTGATGTTTCCTATGTTTTCCCTCTTTTTGGATGAGACTGAAATGAGAATATTAGCTGCATTCATCTCTCCATTCATCCAAACTCTCACTTCCTATGAAGTACGCCATATGTGAAAAAAAAGCTTTAAAAATACATAATCCTTCTATTTTCATCTACTTCCATAAATAAACATTATAAATTATGCCCAGCCACCAAGTAATATTATTTAGCATCTGTTCAAGGCATTTAAATGTCTAAAGGGGCTAAGGTTGTTTAGCTGAGAAAGGAGAAAACCAGAAGTAGCATTTGTGACAGTCTATTATTCAAAAGGCAGTAAACAACTATTTGTCTTACCCTCTTAGGAATGAATAAGAGAAAAAAAAAAGCATACAAGTGAAAGAACTTCTTGAATATGAAGTTTTCAATAAAACATTGAAATAGCTATTTCCAAATTTCTATTTTTATATCTAAAACTACATTCATACATATATACATATAAAATTATAGAACCAGGATGCTACAAATTTTATGACAAAGTCAAAAATTGGGGAAGGATAATCAGAAAGCTGTTTGAGAACCATATTACTTTATAAACATATATTTTTAAAAGTTATCTACAAACCCATTTTCCTCAATCAGCAGGTATTCATTGAGTAAATAGCATGTTATCAGTTTAAGTGCTTTGAAGGATCACAGAAAGTCTGAACAGGAATCCCTGCACTGAAATAGTTTATAGGCATAATCTGATTGGGAGACAAAATAAGCAGATAAAGCAATGGACAATACAATGTCATTCACAATCACATCCCACATTGGTTGTGCAATGTAGGTGGTAATATTGCAGGTTTTCTTGCCTATGACGGGCTTGGATTAGTTTGGAAGTCTTAGATTAGCCTGGAGGCAGAAAAACTTGAATTGACCCTTGAAGGATCAGATTTTATAAGTGAATAAGGAAGGGAAAAAGAAAAAAACAAAAAAGAGAGACATTGTGAGAAAAGACAGTGAAGTAGAAATGAGTAGGATATTTTCAAGGAGTCAATAAAAATGTGGATCTAACCAGAAGAAAAGGAATGTGTTAGAGAGTAGTCAGGAATAAGTTCCAGCTGGTAGAGTGGGACAACCCATCCAATTGCCTTCCATTCATGGCTAGGATAGTGCCCACACACGATGCTTGTTACGTGCCTTCTAGTCATTTGCAGCCCAACTAAACACCTTATCCTCACCAACCTCATGACTTACCTTCATTCACACAGAACAGCAGACATATCTAATCAGATGGTCCACATAGGATGACACTAGAATCAAAATCAATGCAGTTTTCTGATAAGATTGTGCTTTGCAGCCTGAAGGTAAGTGCAGATGAGCTCTCTCCAGTAGTACATCCCTTCTCACCATTGTTTACTTCTCATTTCCATTTCTTTCCATTGTTGTTGGTGCTAATTCATTCATTATTAATTCAACAAACATGTTATTGAGCTTCTACTCTACCTCGTGCTATGGGCCAGACACCGGGAACATGGAGATACATAAGACTCTTTTTACCGTGAAGAAGCTTTAAGTCTAGAAAGAGGTATCGACAAGTCAAACACACAACTCCAATAGAGTTCGACGTACATTATGTGTTACAATGCCTCACCCAGTTCCCTGAGGAAGATCACCTAAACGGAACACTAAATGGAATGAGCAGGTAAAGGTGGGTGGATACTGTGGCCTGCTTCAGTCCGCAAGAACAGTGTGAAGCCTGAAGTGAGAAAACACGGCACATGTGGAGGACAATGAGAAGTATGACACTACTTGATAGAGGAGAAAAGATAACTGCCAGAACAACCTGCAGTCCAAGCCCCATTTTCATAAATCTTCAATAATTCATGCAGTCATTCACTCATTGGGCACACACTTAATGAGCACTCATGTGTCAGGAATTATGCTGGAGGCTAGACACAGAACTCCACAGGGCTGCCTCAGAGGGGCTTTCAATCTAGCTGAGAGGTCACAGCAGTAAATTGACAGTTTATGAGGGTTGTGAGAGACGTGGAGGGGTACCTGATTCATCCCAAATTCATTCTGCAACATTCGTGCTGCCTTTCATCTCCTTTACTTCTCTTCCAGACTCATTTTTTAAATGTTTATTTTCGTGAAGCGTGTGTGTGTGAAGTTTGTTAAATTCTGCGTCTCCATTCTTTATTTCATTCTTATTCCTTTTGTTGTTTAAACAACCAAAATAGACACTTTCCATTAATATTCAGAAATATGTCCTTCCAAACAAATTACATAGATGCATGTACTGAGGTTCATTTTATTCTTAAATTTACTGAGAAGTCTATAATGGTTTTTTTCCAGCCTAATTTTCATGTAAGCTTTTTATATTGTTAAATAAAATAGAAAGCAAGAATTGGCAGTAAATGTGAAAAAAGAAAGATAGCATAGCTATTATTCCCCTTCTGTCTGAATCCCTTCATGTAAGCCAAATTAAAATATAGAAATAAAAATATAAATATAAAATTAAGAAAATAAACTCAATAATAGATAAAATTACAGGAGCACAAAGTATTTACCTCTATAATTTAATCGGCATTTCTTCAAGGCGGCAGGAATTTGTCAATAAACAAGGTATTACTAACAGCAAGTTCCTGGAGAGAGACAAAGAGCTGGCTGAAACAAATAAAACAGTAATAACACAACTGAGAAAAGGTAAATAGGATGCTGGAGCAAACAGTAGTAAAAAAAAAAAAGACTGAGATAGAGAAGAACAAATAATAGAAACACTGAGAAAGCAATGTTTGGGGATTGGATGTAACAACAAGGAAATTAAACTTGGAGAGAGGACATAAGAAAGAATAAGCAGTTTTGTCTCTCCTGCTCCTCCATCCAAGAGAAATAACTGTCTACAGGTCATAAAGCTTTATAGACTAATGACCTCTGACCTCTGACCTTGTGATTTATTTCCCCTGAGTGAAGGTACAGCCCCTACTCCTTCTGAGAAAAAAGAGACAACATGATTGGGGGACTTCTCCCATCCATTAGGCAGTGAAATGTGTCTGGGGCTCAATTTTCTATCGGCACTCTTGCTCCAGGCCAACTCAGGACTGTTTTACAGACCAATACAAAGAGTCAGCAGACACATTCTATTGCTTTTTAATTTTATATATAAACTTGATATATAAAACAATATATATAGAGAGAGAGAAAGTCAACTTTTAAATCCTTTCTACTGAACCACAGAAAGCAAGCAGTTCCCAATTTAATTAACACACAAACTGCTGAGAGTCAGCAGAACCAGTTCATAATTGGCCAGAGCTGATCTGCCCCAATTGCAAAAAAAAAAAAATTCAATGTAAAGGAAGAACAGTTCTTGCATTTGCATTGGCCTCTTCTACTTGGCAAGTAGAGGTGTCCATTTGTAAATGGGCACATTTCCACATAAGAGCCATCAAATAGGTATTTCCAGAAGAGCAGTGATAATTAGAGCATACACACCCTCTCTGAGGCCATCTGAAGCAGCAAGGAGACTGATTGGAGTCAGGGAGGGGACCTGGGGTAAATTGTTCTTTTGTGAAGCCAAGACTGTAGTCACCAGAGTTGGCTCTGGCTTTCCGGGACAAAGGAGACTGAGTCAACTCCATCATAGAGTTGATTTGTTGAAAGGGCACAAGACATTCCCAGGGATTTCATGCTGCTTTGAAGCAACCTGCATTTCAAATGGATGGGAAAGTGGGTGGGGAAGTGGGTTTTGTTGCTAGGTCTCCAGAAGCCTTGCCAACATTTTGCCTGTTTCTTTGTCAACCCAGTAACTACCCCAGCTGGGCTTCCCATTACTCCAAACAGGAAAAGGATGAATGTGCCCGTCTTTTTCAGCTTGCAATTGTGCCTTGGTGAGGGCAAACATGGCCGTATTTGTTCTCCCTGGGGAACAAGTCAGGCACGAAGCCCCTTTTGTTCAGGCTAAGAACAATCTCCCCTCACTCCCAAGTGCCAGAGGGGCTGCCCACTTAATCTAGAAATGTGAACATGAATCCTATGTAGGCTTCGGTGCCCAGGAGTTGGGATCTGTCTGAAGCCCCAGGACACACAGAGATGCGGGTGATTCCTGGGAAAGGCCCCCTTTAGGAGGTGTATGCCTCCGTAAAGGGAGTCTGTCCAATATGCAGGAGAGCACGGAGCTGATCCAGCAGTGTTTCTAGGCTTAATTAGTTTACAAGAGGGCTGTGAGCTGAACGAGTGAGACATGTCTTAGATGCCATGGGAATATAAAAGTATAGCTATGACTAGTGTATTAGTGCGGGTTTTCCTGATGAATTATGCAAAGGAGAGCAGAGCAATGGATGTGTCTTTATTCTTTCCTTCACAGAGGCCGTGAATGTGTGAGACACTGTGCATTGTAAACATATATATATACACACACACACACGTATATATACATGTATATATTGCTATGTATAAGGAAGTTATAGTTGATGCTGGGTGGGTTTATAACAAAAATAAGTAAGCCGTCATCCCTATCATCAGTGAATTTACAGGAAGAGAAAAAAGTGTATTAGTTGGAGTCATACGATTATAATAAAGGACAAGTACTGATATGGTACTGATTTATACCATGTGAGAGAAGCAAAGAACTCTGGGGATTTAAAAGTGGGAGAAATCATATTTCGTCAAGTGACATCAAGGAAAGCTTTATATGGGGGAGGCAGCCTCTCTCATACATTTTAATGCATGAGGAGGCTTCCAACATGTAAAGAAAAAGGATGGAAAGAGGGGCATTTCACTAATGAAAGAAAGGGTGAACAAAAGTGCCCAGGTAGAAAAGTAAAGGACTTGCTGGTGGAATAGTGTGGTTTGACTAAAGCTTCACATTCTTATAGCAAAATAGTAAGAAATAAGGATGAACCACCAGATTGGGGCCATATTAATAAAGGCCTTAAAGTTTGACTGAGCATTTGGTCTTTAACTAAATCAAGAATAGGCAACCTGAAGATTTTGAATGAGGAAGTGATATAATTAGAACTACACTTTACAGAAATTAATATGATAATGGGATATATTGGAAGAAGACTGGAGATGAGAACCCACAAGACTATTCTAGTTATCTAAATCAAAATATAACGAATCTTTTATATTAGGATTGTGGAAGTGGGAATATGGTAAAAGAGATTGGAGAGACTTTGAAAAAGCAGAATCTGCAGGCTTGGCAACTAACTGATATGGCTGGCAAGGAAAAGGGAAGAGTCAGAGATGATGCCAGGGTTTGGAGCCCAAGGAATTGGAATTACAGTGTTGCCATGGAGAGGAAGGAAAGTCTGGAGTTTTGGAAGAAGTGGAGTTCGGTCTGCGGTGTATTAAAGTGAAAGTAACTGGATAGAAACTGAATTAGAAATGCTCAGTAGACAACAAAATTATAGGACATAGGCCAAGGCTACAACATAGAATAAGGAATCATTGATTTAGCAGATTGTTATGGGGAACCTAGTTTGTGCTGGGCGCTGTGTGAGGAACTAGGGTTACAGAGACAAACAAGGTCATTGGCTTCTGATATCACAGGGAGTTTACAGTCCAGTGAGGAATAGACAGGTAAATGCACCAGTCCCCTGCAAAGTGATAACTGCTGTGAAGCAAAGGAGAGAAGCACAGGGTGTAACAGCATCTGGAAAAGTTCCAAAACACCTTCACAGGACTTTGGGGGTGAGGGCAGGACGCCAGCAGGAAGTGACCTCTAAGTAGCAGGAAAGGTGGGGCAGGGAATCAGGACAAGCATTTCCATGTACTGTGAAAGTCCGGCTTCGGCTGAAGGTGCACTGAAGCAGGAAACAACACATGGAGAAGAAGAGAGGAGGCTGGAAAGATCAGGTCAATTTTTTGGAGCCTTGATGATCACATTAAGGAGTTTGGACTCTATTCAAGAGTCATGGGAAGCAGCTGATGGGTTTTAAACTGAGAAACTATCAGATTTTAATTTTATCAAAATTGCTCTGGCAGGAAAGGGGAAGAAAGGGAAGAGAGGGCAGGGAGATTCAGAAGACCTGTTCCTCAGTCATATCCCCGTGGACTGGGAAATGCGAATGGACTCAAAAGGCAGCGATAGGGGGCTTGATGCGTGCTTCGATGCAGGTGGTGGAATGGGAGAGCAGAGTCAGGAAAAACACCTACTTTTTTCTTGGCTACCAGGTGGTTGGTGTGACTATTCACTAAGTAAAAAACGTAAAAGTAGCTAAGAATAGTGTGTGTGTGTGTGTGTGTGTGTGTGTGTGTGTGTACGGATGGATGTGTGTACGTGTGTGAACACGTGCATGGTTTGATTTGATGACAGGTAGGAAGAGACCCAGTCTTGCAATGTTAAATTTGAGATTATATCTAAAGGTAGATGCCTGGTAGGCAGTCAGATATGTTTGATGTGCCAGTGTGAGACCCAGTCTGGGGATATACATTTGGAAGTCATTACCATATAAATGAAAGCTAGAGTCTCAGAGGAGACTCTACACACACACTCCCAGGGGTAAAAGCAGGAAACGACCAAAATAAACTCCTGAATAATATCAATATTTAAGGGGTAGGTGGAAGAAGAGGCTGGGAAACTGGTGCAAGAGAAGTGGAAGGGAAACCGGGAGTCTGGTAGAACAAGCAGCCCTGTCCTGTGGCAGACAGACATTAACAGAGACGAGCCTCACACACGCTAGCAGCACGATGTATCAGCTGAAAAGGCGTCAGCAAATCCTTCTTTGGGAAGTATTTACTTTTTACGTAAATAACATCAGCTTTGATGAAAGAAATTCTCTTGGTGTCTTAAGTCTGTCTGGGCTTCTCTAACAGAATACCATATAGCCTGAGTGGCTTACAAAAACCAGGAATTTATTTCTCACAGTTCAGAAGATGGGAAACATGAGATCAGGGTGCCAGAAGGCTCAGGTCCTGGTGAGGGCCACCTTCTCTTTGTATCGTCACATGGCGGAAAGCAGAGGGGAAGCAAAGCTCTCTCATGAGTGATTCCGTATGAGAGCATTAACCCCACCCATGTGGGCTCCACTCTCATGGCCTCACCTAATCTTTATCACCTTCCAATGGCCCTACCTCCTAATACCATCACTTTGCGGGAGAGGGTTTCAACATAACAATTCGGGGAGGACGTGTTTAGTCCATAATACTTGGTCATGGTTATGAGAATGGAGCCATGGTTGAGGGAAGCAGGAAAGGTAAGAAGGGAAGGAATAGGTCAGCGCAGTTCAGACCTGCCTCTCCCCCAGGTATACACCCCTTCCTCCTCCTCAACCCTCCTCAATCCCAGCCCTCTGGTATTTGTTTCCATTGTTATTTATTGACAAGCACCCAAGTCATTAGAAGCAATAACTGTTCACAAAATGTTTTAAACAGCCCAGTAGCAGAAGTAGCTCAACAGCCAGGGCCATAAATAGGATCTGGGTTCTGAGATTCAGATAATCTCCCCGAATAGGTCGGATAATAGACAGAGTTTATGCACCTCACAGCAGAGCAAGCAGAAAGATGCACAGCTCGAAGCGAGGCTCACAAGTGACTGCAGAACTTCCGTATGGATATTATGGTGGGTAAAGAGGTTAAATACCTGGATTTTTTTTTTCCCTGAAAAAAAGGGCACACAGTTGTCCTTCCCTTAGATATAAATACATATCTAATTAGTTCTAATGGTTTCTTCCCCTCTCATAATTAATTAGCTCCAGGGAAAAGAAGAAAGATATCTTAGTTTTCAGGACCTTTCACATGGTTAATGCTCAGTAAATACTAAGAAAGCAATCTAACATGTGAAAATAAAAAGCCAAAATAAATCTGCCTCCTTTCTTGAATGCTGAACCTTTAAGTACTCAGCAGGGAAGAAGCATTTTCCTAATATAGAGATAAAGAGTTATTTGTTGCAAAAAGGGGCGGGGGGAAGCCAATTAAAAAGCACAGTTTGGGAGGCCCCTGTTTTGGTATGAACCGCATAGCTGTCGGTACATCAGCTCTGATGCAAAAGGTATGAACACCGAATACTGGAGATTATAAACCAGTTTCTGGTCTGTTGGCTTTCTCATCATAGGAGGTAATTTAGTGATCAGATCTCAGCAATAAATATTACAGAATAAACTTAAGTAACAGGCCTAAACTTCTTTTGCCTTAAATGCTTACACAAAAAATGCTTACACAATAACTTGCCAAAGTTTTCAACTAAAAAATGAAAAGTTAAGTCCTACCGGTTGTTTCATATCATGCAGAACAAAATTGATCATTATACTGAATGATCTCCCAGTGGAGCCTAAAACCTAATCACTAGGTCCAGTAAGACCATTTCCAATGCTATCCCTGTCAGTCTGTAAGGGAAATGAAACTGTCTAATGAATGTTTTGGGAGCAGGCGCCATGAGTGCCCTGCCAACATGCCCTGTGTGCTATTCTCAGGTCCACCTGCCCTCAGAGTGCTCCTGCTCACAACAGCCCACGCCTGCCTCTCTGTTTTGAGAGTTGCCCTGAGGCTGCTGGGTCTTGCTTTGCCCACAGGCGTTGGAGCTATAGGTGGCCTCCTCATAATATATACTGTTTACTGAGTGCTTTCTATATGTATTAAATACTTTATCTGAATTACCTCATTAAATTCTCACTGTAACTCTGCATAGTAGATATAAATGCAATTATTGACTTCATAATTTCTCTTTTCTGAAGTTGTTATACTGGTATTAATATGCATATTTACTATGATGCTATGATGTGTGTACAAAGATGTTTACTGCCAATATATTTTTTTAAACAACTGCTAAAAACCTAAATTTTCATCAACAAGGGCCCAATGAATGTTGGCACATCCCTAGAGTAGAGTTCTGTGCAGCCAGGCAGAAGCATAAGGCAGCTCTATGTGCACTTTAATGGGACAATGGCTAAGATATATTATTATGTAAAAAAAGGGGGGGGTGCTTAAGAGTCATATATACATAGATGTGTATGATTGTACATTGATTATGGTTGTAAAAATAAATTGGAAGAATTTAGTAGGAATATATACCTCTGGAGAGGGGGAGGAGGGGTACTTGGGGCAGGAGGGAGACTGATTTTTGTTTTATACTCTCTTAACTGTGTTTATAATACTTCTTTCAATTTGAACATAAATAAATGCAAAATTAAGTGTAGAATTCCAGAGAGGGGGGCTAATCAGCTCTCTCAATATTTGTTCAGAGATCAAATGTTATATATATATATATATATATATATATATATATATATATATATAATTTACACAATCTCAAAAATAGGTGTTATTATTCCCATTTTAAAGAAAAGGAACTGAAACTGAATTAACTAGATTGTTCAAGTGCACTTAGCTAGTGAATAGCAGAGACAGAATCTGAACCCAAGACAATTGAATTCTAAGTCCTTATTTTTATTTTGCAATTTCTTTTCAAAATCCAAAATGGAATAATGAAACTATTTTAGTAACTTTACAAAAATGAAGTAAATTTGAACAACAAAGGATCTCAATTTTAACTTTTCTATTTAACTATGATAAAATCTACTTGCTTCAAGCAGAGATTTAATATGAGCCCAAATTCAGACACAGGAAAAATTTTCTTTAAGTACCAGTAAAATTAAAATTAATTAATTTCTGGGGAAAATATAATATAAGTGGACCAGAAAGTATGGAAAATTAATGAAATGATAGCCAAAAAATATGTATTTCTATACACCTATTTTTCCAAAAGAAATAGGAAGTTTATTTACCATGTAAAGGAATAATTTCCTTGAAAACCCCAGCTATTATGTTTCACTTAGAAACTGTTTATAAAGTCAAGTCATACAACCAAAGAGGCACAGAAAGACCCACCCAGATGTGCTGCAGACACTCCTAGTGGCTCATGAGAGCCAATCACAAAATTTTCAGGAATTTTGAGAATCAATTATTAAAGACAGTCAATTAATTAAAAAGTAAATATATAAATCTACACATAAATGAATTAAAACAAAGGTAACATACATTCAAAACTCTTACTTCCTAATTAATTTAATACTATCTATGCTCTTGAGGTTACTTATACCTAGTGAATCTGTATGGTGGAAATATATAATGTGTAATGGTGCACTACTATGACTGTCTTCCAAATTCCACGGTTAATGACATCACATTGGTAGTTTGAAATCAGCCTTGGTGGGAATATTTGCAAAACAGAATCAGCAAATGCTAAAAATTGGGGCTTTTTTTTCTTCCATAAAGCCAATTTATAAACAATTATGAGCATATCTCCAGACTCAACTCACATTATTAGCATAAATGTATAACATTTGCAATTCATAGCCTTTTAAGAGGAAGAAAACCTCATGACTTTTGCAGTAAAAGATGACCATTAAAAAATCTAGTGATTAAAAATTGGCCAATCATTCCCTTGGTTGGTCCTAGAAACCTTATTTCCAAATATCATTTATCAAATGTGCCCATCTAGGTTCTTTAAAAAAAGAAACCTAGAAATCAAAAAAGAGAAAGAGGCAAAATATTTCCATCTTCCTGTAGGAATTGTGGTTCTATATTCATAATCCCTCCTTTAAACTTTGTGTATGGATGGTTCTACAGAATGGAGATTCTGTAGATGGATTTATTCTCTGTGTTATACATGTTTGTAGATTTAAAAAGAGAGAAAAGGAAATGGTTTTCTATTTACAATAAAGTTATTTTTTTCACATTTTCTGGAACACAATGATAGACAAAGACCCCAAAGATTAAAATGATTTGAAACCCAGGAAACTAATAATGGAAACCAATCTGAATGAAATAACAAAATGAATGACTCTGCAAAGACAGCCTCTGTAGGATGTTGTAATGCACGGCTGTCACATCTGCAAGAAATGTGGAGATTTCTAATGGTCTATTGTGTAAAGGTTTGGTGTCATAGAATATTTTTAAAAGACAACAAAAACAAGTGCCTAAAAACTTGCTAGAAAAATCAGTAAATCATAACTACATAAGGTAAATGGACTTATTGAATCACCTCAGGTTTCAACATTATTTTTAGTGTGAGAAAAAACTTAAGTTTGGTCAGTGAAGGGACCTTGTTTCTTCCCCATAGAATCAGCTTGCAGTTCCTTGCCAGTGAGTCATTTGTTTTAAGAGGGAAATGTTGTATATACTTATATATATTTAAAAACATTCTGGCCTTTCACACACACAAAAGGGAGGTTTCTAGTTAAGTATTTGATTGCTCTCTAAGGATAATAATACGTACTGAGGGGCATAATTAGAGGATACTGGATTAAGCTGATAGTACCTAAGGATAACTTCCTGATCACACCGTCATGCTTCTAGAAGTTGTTCGCTGACTGGGGCTCTCTGATCTCCTTATTAAACAGAATTCTAATTTCTTTATTTATAAAATACCTAAAGGGAACAGAGCTGAAAATTCCTAATTAAAAAAAGCACTTGTTCATGATTACTGGGTATGCCAGTTTAAACGCAATTAAATTTGTACTATGTATGCGAAACCTGCCCCAACAATCTAGGCAGCCTAGGGAATCACTCATATTATGTGACTGCAAGGAATCCACAGAGCCCCCTGGCTTTAAAAAATTGTTACATACTTCAGTTTATTGTTTTTAAAATTCCCACTGCTTATATTACTGCAGTGGATGAATCATTGTCTCCAGAGAAAAATCTTGAGAATGAAAGCAAAGTTTTAAATACCTATTTAAAGAAAAAATAAAGGAAGACTGGAAAAAAAATGAATTAAAAATTCACCTTAAGAATCTAGAGAAAAATGACAAAAGGCTAAACACAAAGAAGACACATAACAAAAAATTACAAATAGAAAAGCAAAAATTAACAGGAAAATAAGGTTGGAAAGACATGATCACCGAAGTATAAAGGAAAATGATAAACTAGAAAAATATTTGGAACTCATGTTACAATAGGCTTATTGGCAATCAGCAAAGTGCAAATTAAAACAAAAAAAAATAATAACTTACCCCTTTATATCTTTTAAACTGACAAATTTTAAAACCCTGATAATAATAAGCTTTGGTGAGCATGTGGGATAATATGAAATTTTATATACCACAATTTAAATTGCACAAAGTGGAAAGCACTTTGTTTTCTAGTAACAAATAAAGTCAAAGATGCCCTTTGCAGCAACTCAACAATTCTACCTCTAGTCATGTCCCATAGCACATTCCTTGCGTATGTGCTCAAGGGGCCATGTGCTAGAATAACGATTGCTTAACTGATTAAAAGAACAACAAATTTGTTTGGAAATAAATGTCTGTTAATTGAAAAATGGACAAAAATAATGTGTCATCCTTTTACAGTGATTCCTACGCAGCAGTTAATAAATTCATTAGAGCTAGCAAAATAAATATGTATCAATATAAGTAAATCTCAAAAACGTAATTTTAAGCAAAGAAAGATACATACAAAGGGATATTTACAGTAGGTTCTTACTTCCATAAAGCATAAAACATGCAGGTAATATATGTTTAACTTGATTAAATATTAAAAGCACAAAGTCATAAACAAAAAGGATACACGATTTCAGGACAGTGATTACCTGTGAGGAGGCAAGGATGGAAATGAGCTTGTAAGATTACACAGGACCTTCAACAAAAAATATACCATTAGTTTTTGAAAAGTTAATATGGGCAATGGTAGATTTAACTAAACCTGATAGTAGCTACAGGGTGTTTGTTTTATTTTTCTCCAGGCAGTATGTGAGTTTTAAATAGGTCATAATAAAAAATTAACAAAATAATAAAATGCACTCTTTATGGCTCCTAAAGACATTTTAATCAGAAATCCCTCCTTACTACTTTGAAGAAAAATTGAGAGAATTTTAGCTGATTTTGTCATGAATTTCTATAAATTGTTATATTCCTGTTTTTAAAACAAAAGGTTTGATGTTATAACCAATCCTGCTTTTGTCCTTAAAACAACTAGGCAAGTTGCCTTTTTCCCCAGAGAAATATACTTACCTATTTTATTTATAAAGAGGAAGAGTACACTTGAGAGCAAATACATATACATACAGGCTCACATCTACATAAACAAAACAGACATTTACAAACACACATGCAAACACACATACGTACATATAAACACACACATGTGCTCATACACACGTTCATTCACATGCACACAGATACATCTAACTTCCCATAGTAATGTTTATTACTGTCATGATTTTAATAAGATTGAACAACTGTCATGCTTTTATGTATTTTTAATTTTTTACAGCTTTATTGAGGTATAGTTGACGTAGAATATTGTGTAAGTTTAAAGCATACAACATGATGATTTGGTATTTTTGATTTTTAAGGAAACTCCATACTGCTTCCCTACTGCACCAATTTATGTCCCCACCACCAGTGTACAAAGTTTCCCCTTTCTCCACATTCTCGCCAACATTTGTCATGTCTTCTGTATCTCGTGTCTTTTTGATGACAGCCACTCTAACAGGTGTAAGTTGATATTTTATTGTGGTTTTGCTTTCCATTTCCCTGATGATTGTGACATTGAGCATCTTTTAATGTACCTGTTGGCCACTTTTATGTCTTCCTTGAAAAAGTGTCTTTTCAGGTCCTCTGCTTATTTTCAAATTGGATTATTATTATTAATTATTAGTAGTAGTATTGCTATTGAGTTATATTAGTACTTTATGTATTTTTATATTAATCCCTTATCAAATATATAATTTGCAAAATATATTCTCCCATTCCATAGGTTGCCTTTTCATTTTTTGATGGTTTCTTTTGCTGTGCAGAAGCTTTTTGTTTGATGTACTCTCACTTATTTACTTTTGCTTTTGTTGCTTGTTCTTTTGGTGTCATATCAAAAAATTGTTGCAAGAACAATGTGAAGGAATTTTTTCCTTATGTTTTCTTCTAGGAGTTTTATGGTTTCAGGATAGAGTTTTAGTCCATTTTATCAATTAATTAATTAATTTATTTATTTATGTGAAACCTGCCCCAACAATCTAGGCAGCCATGGGAGTCACCCATATTACGTAATTATTAAATTATTTATTTAATTTTTATATGTATACCAGAGGTGCCAAAAAAATGTATCCAAGTGGACACTTTGGTCAGCGTTGCTCAAGCAGTAGCTTGCCATAATCAGAAGTGTCTGGACCCTGATGGTAACCACTTTGAGCACCTCTTGTAATTGCAGAAGTCAAATGTGACTTGTATTCATCTTTTGTTATTAGTATATATTGAGTATTACAATTTTAATACAGTTTTTTTTCTTTCTTAAAATGTGTATACATTTTTGGCACCCTGTGTGTGTGTGTGTAGATATAGATATAAATGCAGATAGATATATAGATATACAGAGATAGCTATAGATGTAGTTATTTAATTATAGTGGACATTCAGTATTATTCAACTTCAGCTTCAGGTGTATAGCACAGTGGTCAGGCATCTACACCATCCATGAAGTGATCTCCCTGATAAGCCCAGTACCCATCTGGCACCCTACATGATCTTTACAACATTATTGTTTATATTCTCCATACTGTATTTCACACCCCTTTGACTGTTTTGCGACTACCAACTTGTACTTTCTAATCCCTTCACCTTCCCCTATCCCCCAACATCCCCCCCATCTAGCAATCATCGGTTTGTTCTCTATATCTCTTAGTCTATTTCTGTTTTGTTTGTTCATTTATTGTGTTCTTTAGATTCCACATATAAGTGAAATCATCTGGTATTTGTCCTTCTCAGTCTGACTTATTTCACTTAGCTTAATATTCTCTCGGATCATCCATGTTGTTGCATATGGTAAGATTTCATTCTTTTTTATAGCAGAGTATAATACTCCACTGTATAAATGTACTACAATTTCTTTATCCAATCATCTACTGATGGGCAATTTGGTTGTTTCCATATCTTGGCTATTGTGAATAGCACTGCAGTAAACATGGTGGTGCATATATTTTTTTGAATTAGTGTTTTGAATTTCTTTGAATAAATTCCCAGGAGTGGAATTGCTGGGTCATAAGGTAGTTCTATTTTAAATTTTTTGAGGAACCTCCATACTGTTATCCATAGTGGCTGCACCAATTTGCAATTCCACCAATGGTGCCCAAGTATTCCCTTTTCCCCATATCTTCACCAACGCTTGTTATTTGTTGATTTATTAATGATAGCCATTCTCACAGGAGTAAGATGGTATCTCATTGTGGTTTTTATTTGCATTTCTCTAATAATTAGTGATGTTGAGCATCTTTTCATATGTCTATTGGCCATCTATATGTCCTCTTTAGAGAAATGTCTCTTCTTGTCCGCTGCCCATTTTTTAATTGGGTTGTTTGTTGTTGGGTTTTTTTGGTGTTGAGTTGTGTGAGTTTTTTTATTGATATATACTTATCCGAGTTTCCACGTATTTATGCTACAGAATTATGTTGTAAGACAAAGATGAGCTATGTCTCTGACACTGTTGGATCATGTGCTCACAGTTAAGGCACCATTGCCTTCTTTCACAATTCTACATTATTTTTTGTAACATGTTGAATCTGAAATCTCTTGGATCAGAGTTTTGGAGGTTATCTGAGCTGCCACTTTTCTGATAAGTGTTTTGCCTCCAAATAGTTCAGTTTATTTCTTTTTAGCCATTTCTATAATCTACACTTACTACTCATTTTTAGCATTAACATGCAGTTCCTTTTTAGAATGGAAGTAAATAAACTATCCTCAATGATTTATGATTTAGAAATTTGCATATGCTGCACTGGGAATCAGTTTTAAGAGTAATTTTCATGACACCATTTCGCTTATGGTTCATGTAAAATATGGCAATAGTTGAATTTCTGTATGTAAGCAATTTGAAATTTAGCAGAAAATTAAAGTATTGGGAAATGTGCTTTACTCCCTCTTCTACATGGCCATCTGATAAGATTCATTTGTTGAATTGATATTGTTTCTAGTGATTAAGTTAAATTTTAGTGTTGCCTGAAGTGTTTTTCTGGTGGCGAATGATTGAGAAAATAATTACAATGGGCTATGTCTTTGACAGAGCCTATAAACACTGGGATGGCAGCACATGATTAAGTTTCTGTTTAGATTGTGGAAATCACTGCTGCTTAAGAAGAGAACAAGATTATTGATCTTCAAGAGTGAAGTAAGGCAAGATGAAAGGAATAATTAAATCTGGCAGTGGGTCGTGGTATTCTTACCCATAGAACTACATGTAGTTATACAAATTACTTGTTTCCTCACCTTGCCCCTTCTTCCTCTCCTCTTTAGGTTTACATTCAAGAACCCCTGAGCAAATGTTGTGAGAAGGGTTTTGTTTTCCTTTGCCCTCCTAAATCTGCCTGATTTCAATAAAGAAAGGCTCTGGACTGGTCCCTGAATAAGGTTAGCTTGTAATTCCTATAGGGTAGGGGCAAAATAACTGGGGCTATGACACTTTAAGGTGAAAAAAAAGAAATCCTTATGGGTTCAAGCCAAGCCTTGTTTGGGATGAAAAACTCAGCATTGCTTTCTAGCAACCCTCATCTATTGGATTTCACCGAAAATGTCTAAGAGTGATTTAGAATGTATAAGGAGTGCTGAGAGCTGAATACTTTCTTTTCTAAAATTCCTTTTGATTGAAAAAATGACTAAATTTGGAGGGAATCATTACCTCCTGGAGCCTATGAGTTCCACAGTCCTTGTTTGAACGCCAGCATCTGCCCCGCGAGGCTCTGCTTGCTGTGCTCACCAGGCTGTTTCTCTGAGCACTGTTCACTCCCTTATACTTGCTGATATGTTGGATTTTCATTTTTCTTCTGTCTGATCATCAGGGTAATCCGATCAAATGTCGGTCAGCTTCTGCATGTGTAGGTCAATACGCCAAGGTATGATGCCTGTGTGATTCTAATAATCACAACGGCCACGTAGCTTATTTGCTCACATCTCGTCTTGACAGCATTTTCCATCTCCTCACTCTCCTCTTGCATCTGGTGATATCTCCATTCACCTCCTCGGTAAATGAGTGTTTCTCCAAAAAGTATTTCATGTAATATAATCCCTCGATGTGTCCCATGAAAAGTAAGTCCTGGAAAAGCAGGTTGGAGAAATACTGCAGTATAGCCCAGCACTGTCACATGTCATAGCCACTCATCTACATGGCTGCTCAGCTCTTGAAATGCAGTGAGTTCCAACTGAGATGTGCTGCAAGCTGAAAATACACACTGGATTTCAAATACTTATTATGGGGGAAAAAATGTAAACTATTGCGTTAATTTTATATTGGTTATAGGTTAAAATTATATCATTTTGGATATATTGGATTAAGAAAATATATGATTAAAATTAATTTGGCACTTTAATTTTTAATGTGCCTCCTGGAAAATTTAAAAATACTTATGTGGCTCATGTTACATTTCTATTGGAGAGTACTGCTGTAACCTCTCCTAGAAATCAACAATTGGTAAGTACATAGTAAAATTTCTGAGAGGCCTCGTAGTAAGGAATCCTTACCATTGTTAAAACTAGCCAATAGACACGTGAAAAGATGCTCAACATCACTAATAATCAGGGAAATTCAAATCAAAACAACAAGGAAGTATCATCTCACACCGGTTAGAATGACTATTACCAAAAAGACAAGAGATAAGGATTGATGAGGATGTGGCAAGAAGGAAACCTTTTTGTACACTGTTGGTAAATTAGTACAGCCATTATGCAAAGCAGTATGGAGATCCTTCAGAGAAATTAAAAGTAAAACTACCATTTGATTCAGCAATCCTACTTGCGGGTATATATCCAAAGGAAATGAAATCACTACCTCAAAGAGATACCTGCAACCCTCAAATTGCAGCATAAATCACAATAGCCAAAATGTGGAAAAAAAACAAGTGTCCACTGACAAATAAATGGATAAAGAAAATGTGATGTGTTCACACGCGCACACACACAGGAATATTATTCAGTCATTAAAAATGGAAATTCTGCCATTTGCGACAACTTGGATGGACCTGGAGTGCTAAAATGAAATAAGTCAGACAAAGAAAAATAAATTACTGTATGACCTCACTTATATGTGAAATGTAACAAAGATAAACTCATAGAAACAGAGAGCAGATTGGTATTTGCCAAAGGCTGGGGTTTGGGGGGAAATGTAAAGGTATTTGTCAAAGGGTGCAAACTTCCAATTATATGATAAATAGGTTCTAGGGATCTAATTTACAGCATGGTAATTAGAGTTAATAATACTCTATTGTATATTTGTAAATTGCTAAGAGAGTAGGTCCTAAATGTTAACACACACATGTAATTATGTGAGATGCTGGATGTTAACTAACTTTATTATGATAATCATTTCACAATATATATGTGCATCAAATCATCACATTGTACACCTTAAAGATACACAATGTTATATGTCACTTTTATCTTAATAAACCTGGAAACTCTTTGACTATGGAACCCATTTTCACATAACTATTCATATTCTCCAACAAGTAGTAGTTTTCAAAACCTGTTTTGGAAAATACTACTATATATGAAGTGTTATATATGAGAAACTTTGATCCTCTTTTTCTGCATATCATTCTTCTTGATTTTCAGTAAGAAACAGAGGGTACAGGTTAAGTAGGACACATGTCTGTCTGCTTAGTCCAAATTTCACAAATATACCTGGTATCCCTAACATTTAAGTTAATTACTTGCATTTTCAGTGATTATTTTTGTCAATAAAGCTAAGTAGAATTCAAATTCATAAATTTGCAAATGGTTGTTCTCTGCAGTGGACATTAACCTTCATTCAGGATTTGACAGTGTTAAATACATACACAAATATAATGAATTCATGGCATTAGAGAATGGATTTTCTATTATCTCCATAATCATAAACATGAACTTAAAACTTGGTCTGCAGCCATCCTGAATCATGGCAAGGAGGTGAGAGAGTCAAGATCATGGTAAAGAGGTCTGAAGAGAGAACCAAAGCAAACCCGCCATCTCTTATGCTTAGCTAAACCCTCTGATATTGGGAGGGTATCATACAAGTCTCTCAAGTAATAATAATGAAATTATAGCTAATTTTGGAACATTCTTTATGTTCCAGCACTTTGCTGAGCACTTGGCCTCATCTCACTTAATCCTCACAATAACTTCATTAGTTAGAGATTTAGCCTATCCATTTTACATACAAGGAGACTGAAATTTAGAAAGGTTAAATAACTTGCTTGGGGTTTCATAGCCAATAATTTAGGGAGTTCTGACTACAGAGCCTACATGATTAAGCACTATGGCACAGTGTAAAGTGATATATGCATGCATAAACCTCCTTCCAGGGCAAATCCCCAAGCATTAAAAAGGTGCCCTGTTACATACTTTGGCAAAATGTATACTAAGAAGGTCTAGTAGCAATCATTTCTCACCTGCACCTAAGCCCCTTTTTGATGTTTAGGAAGTGCTTCACCTTATGAGACTTGGAAAGTAAAGCTCATTCTCTGTCATGTAGTAGATCAGCTGTGCTCATAGGATCTGAAAGATTTAGATGTTTCTGCAGCAAGCTTTCCTTAAAAGAAAATTTCAGGGAAGGTCTACAGGGTTTGGGAATGAACCTATTGACACCTATTTGGGAAAATTACTAGACTTTTTTTTAGCTTTTACTCTTGTAATTAAATGCTTGATTATGGATTAATTGGTGATCATATGATCTGAGCAACTCATTGTAAATACCAGCCATAAAATCAGGCAGGCCCTTAATCACCCCATCGTCAGGTGGGAGTGGTACATAGAAGTTCTGGCTTACACAAGTCCCAAAAGTACAATTCTTTTACACAAGCACGAATCTTTCACTCCATTGCTGCTAATCTTGCCACATAACGAAACTTCCTTCAACCCCTACCTGTGGATCAGTTCTTAGATTAGTCGACTGAGAAGGAAAACATTCCAGCCTGATTTACACATGGCATCACAGATTAGGTTCTCCAGAAATAGATACTGAAATGGAGTTTGAAATGCAGAATAATTATTTAAAATAAACACCTGAGAAATGAAGGGAGGAAAAGCAGGATTGAGCAGAGGAAGATGTCAAATGGTGATAGAAGACCAAGAAAACTGGAACAGCCTTGTGGGGAACTACAATATATTCATCGGCAGTGTCCTGCATTGAGCCAAAATGTCCAGGCCTTTATACTTCCACCTCAATCAACCACTAGAAAGTTATGCCCTTGGGCAAAGTGGCTTTTACTACTGAGGCAAGTCCTGAAGGAGCTGACAACTGGAGCCTGTCTGATGACAGACTAGGCAACTTGGCCTTCCTTATAGGATTACAAAAGAATCCTACTGATAAAGCAGAACTTTCAGTGGTTTATTTGATTGTTCATGTTTCTTTGAAGGATATATGACCTGAGTCAAGGTTCTTCGTCCTGAGATAACAAAATTGGAATGTTGGTTTCAAGGAGGTATGATGAAGCATGGATGAACGTTTTGTAATGGAGTCAAAAATGGGAGAACCTTGGTTCCAGTGTAAATGTTCATCAAAAGGCCTCCTTGGTGGAGAAGGCTTTCCATAATCTCATGGACAAGATCACTGTCTTTATGAATGTTGATCAGCCTCTTTCCACAGTCACTCCAACTCCTGCTAAATGGGCTCAAAAGCAAACTGGCCTTGGCGTCAAGGATAACGGTTATGCCGGAGCTCAACATTATGGACGTCACGTCCCCAGGGCTGACCTATTTACTTCTACTGCTGAATGATCAATCAGTTGGCAGCAGGAACCAACTCTGAGTGACTCCTCCCCTCAGTATGGGATACCATTTCAGGGCAGCCAGCCATCAATTATGCTGAATCCTTGTCGTCGTGGAGGGGAAGGCAAATGATATTTTTACGGCAAATGATATTTTTATCTGGTGATTATTTTGCTTTTCCTGCTGTCCAGGCTCTTATCAGCATCACCATCTGAGGAATCACAGGATGCCTTATTTAACATTGCAGTGCATCACAAACATGCTGCTAACTAAGGAACACTCACTTTACAGGAAAAAAAGGCAATGGACTTAGAACCACATTCTCTAAAAGCAGTTGGACGTGTAAAACCATGATGAGATAGCCTATTAAAGACTAGGACACTGCCCCAGTAACAAATTCCCTAAACTGTTACCCAAGATATAATGCTATTTTTTCTATCACCAGAATATGTAGGTCTTGGAACCAAAGGTTGAAAGTGGGAGAGTCTCCTTTTAGTTTTAGACATAGTGATCAAATGAGTCTTTGAAAAATTTTGCTTCCCTTGCCCTGTAAATTGTATTGGAGTTCTCAATCCCTAATAAAGGAATGTTCCCATCAGCCCATGGAGCACTTATTAATAGGTTTGCTGCTGCAAAATGGAAAAAGGGGAGAGTAGACAGAACCTATTGAATCCTCCACAATTCTCTTTCCAGTGGTAGAACTTAATGGACTATAGTAGCAAATCTGTACAGAACTACCATACAGTGCTCTGATTCTTCTGTACTAACATTTTGGTAAGGGAACTCAAACCAAGAGAGGTGGTAGCTGAAAGCAAAGGGCACACAGACTTGTTAATAAAAGAGGGAAAGCAATACTCATTATTGCCTCTAAGCCACCTTCAAAGATGAAAACTATGGCTCTTTCCCATATTTCTTTTCTTGCTCTGTGTTGTATGTAATCATAAATTTTAACTTATTTTCTTCTCCTTTCCTCTCCCTTTACCCATTACTTTGCATAGATGTGCTGCTGGTGGTGCAACTTCTGATCTGGTCCATACATTATAGCTAGACTTGTGACAGAACTAAAGGAAAACAGACATCACCCAGGGATCTTGGCTTGTTGCTGGCACTGAAAATTGTGAATTTTACTCCTCTTGGGAAAGGGGTATGAGTGTTTGTGGTTGTATGAGAAATTTCTGTATCATATTAGTGAAAGCACTTTTTGAAGTTCAAGTGTTTCTATTCTAACACATCTACATGTTCCTGGAAATCTCATGTCCTGAAAATCATTTACAAATATTACAGAGTTTATCAGAAAAAAGAATAAATAGTTTGGGGCAAACACTCAAAACCTATGCAATTTTGTAACCTAACCCATAAAAAGTACAATAACTATCCTAGCCCAGTTTGTTTGTTTTTTTAAAGATGTTATAATTCTGAATAAATACTACAGAATATCTTAGACTTTACTTCTTTTTAAGTGGGTTGTATGTAAAACAGCGTTGTGGGTGCTGATCTATGGAGACAAGAGCAAAACACACAAAGGTTGGGCAGAGTCCCTCAGTGAGCACTTTCTGAGCAGAGCACATGCCCAGATGAGACAGGAGGGAGAGTGTGAATGGGCGTGGCGCACATTACTGTGCTCCTCCACCGCGTGCTGTGGTCAGCTGCATAAGCACTCCCTGGTTCTTCCTTGGTGACACAAAGCATTTGCATGCTGAGAAAAGTCATAAATGGAACAATACAACTTCTGTGTTATATTGACACAATTCCCTTGTCAAGGAATCGTGTAAGCTCATGTCTTTATAGACACACATATGATTGGAGCAGGCTTTGTATAATAAATAAGGAAAGAAGGGTACACGGTTACCCAGAGACAGCAGTAAACGTTTGTCACTGAGTTGTCCTGTATGCCAATACCATTCCTAAATTTGGAGAATTCCACCACAGATGCTGAAAATGTCAGATATTTACTTTCCTGGCTTCTCTTTAACCTAAGCTCACCAGTTGACAAACCCACAGGAGCTTTTAAACCAAGACTCATAATGCATAAACACAGAAGCTGGGAGGAACTCTTTCAGGTGATAAAGACAGCAATTGCAACAAGATGAGATCACTTAGGGCATGCAGCAGGGGCAGAGGTGACAGTGGTAGCTCCTGTGTCTGGAGCCAGATGTGTTTCCAGGGCAAGCTGCAGGGTCTAGTGCTTGTGCCCGCAGCACGGATGCCCTCACTGTTTCTACAGTGGTGTCCTTTTGGTCGTTGTTTCTAGCTGTTTAGACTTGACTCTGATTCCCTTGCTTTCTGGATGATTCTTTGAGCTTCTTCATATCTTTTAATGAATCTCTTTTCCTGCTGAACAGTACAACATCTGTTGCTTGCAACTAAGAGCTCTGACTGTCACAGTTGACTAGACTGTGAACAACTCAAGAGGAAGGACTGTGCCTCTTATCACTGAATCCAGAGTGCATGACCTTGCACCTGAAAGGCAGGAAGTGCTCAATAAGTGCTTCTTTTGTGAATAAATGAAGAGATGATGTGGCTGTGAGAAATATATTTGCTCTTAAAGAAATGAGGTCCAAGTAATTAAAATAGCTAATACATTAAAACTGGAATAGCATGAAGATACTAATATGACCCTAATAATAAATTATAATATTCATTTTTCTAAATATTTCTACATGACAGTAATCTCTTGCAGAAATGACAAGGAGTACCATTTTATCTTAGATAAACATTTCATGTTAGACTTACATTAAGAAAAGAAAACTTGGTTTCTATTTGATTTTTTTTTTCTGCCTTGTGCTAAGATGTTTGTCATAAATACCTTAATTATGCTCTCAGCTTCCTGTCATTTCCTGCTGCCAACCTTTGTAATTTTTACTAATTATTCTGACTCTAACCTCCATCATCTAAAGAAAAGTGACTCTCTCCAAAGTGTATAGTATTCTGTGCAAAATTTAGCGGTAATCTAAAACCCCGGATACTTCAACCTTGGTTTCTATATTTTCAGAGGGGTAAAAGAAACTTTTAAAAAAGAGGGGAGGGAAGGTGTGATTCATGATAGTACAGATAACAAGAAGGAAGTAGAGATTATTTATAGGTTACTGAGAGTTGATATTTACATGCAGAATTTCCTTGGTTTTTAAGTTTAATGATAATTAAACAGATTTAATCCAAGATATCTGATGGCTCTAGCAGCTCTCTCTCAGGGTTCCAACTAGAAAAGTTAGGACAAGCATCAAGAAGCCAGATTGTCAGATCCCGAGACCTAAAAAGGTCAAGGTAAGAAAACAGAGCTAAAAAGAAATACAAATGGAGTTGGGCCGTAGGATATGTGCTGACCCGCTCTTTTGCACTGCAGCCAATACCAAGTGCTTAGATGCCCCTTGATTGGCTCTTTGTTTCACAAAAAGGATGTTGTTATGGTTTTTCGTCTTGACAGCAAACAAGGAAGATTATACATATAAGCAACCCACACACTTTTCTCCAAGCTTTTTTTTTCCCCCTCAAAATAGGTCAAGTAATATAAGGGAGGAGTACATGTATTGTATAAATACAATGTATTTATTTTGTATTTGGCTTTAAAAAAAAAGTTAATGGGCATCGCTTTGTTCCTACCAGCCTAGACTGAAAGGTGCTTTAGTTAAGCAATTTTCCAGGCCTTGTTTTCCATGTAAATATCTTAGATTGCTATCCATCTATTAAAAATTGAGAAGGAAAAGAAGGAAAAAGCCTATGTCTCCTCACATGGCTGACAGTTAATTTTCTACTATACTTTTCATTTTAAAATGTTTTCATTGAGCCAGTTTCCAATGCACTAAATTGGGAGAACTATTGCATTTGAATGGGTTCCCTGCTGCCACACTTCATTTTGGAGTCACCAAGGGTCCTTGATGCTTTGCCATCAGCTGACTGAATTAGTCTCCATTCCTCTTTTTTTACACTCGGATTGATGGATGTATTATCTCACACCCTTGAACTCTAGGAGTTGTTATAGACTCTGAGGAATCGTATAGGGTTCCCATTAGAAGTGAAATGGGCCCCAGAGCCTATTTGAATAAATACTTATACTGTAAGGATCTTCTCTGGACTTGGGTTGGTTCCTCAGATTTGAAGGACTCTGAAGGGGGTGAATCAGTTTGGATTTTTCCTAGAGATCCAAGATTAATTGAGAAAAAATGCTTTCATCCTACATTCATAGTATTTAGTAGGCTAGGCACCAGCGAACACCCAACAGAAGCAAAGTTTCATTATCTGATGAAATAACTCCCAGAGAATTTTCAGGAATAAACCAGTTGGGGTGAAGCAGGGGAGGAGTCCTTCCTTATTCTTCTACAACCTGCCATTGCTCCATCCAGATACCCTAGGATCTCTTCTACCCATTTTGCGCATCCAACCCCCAACTTCTGTGGGCTTTGCCTCTAATGGTTTCTATCTGGAACTGTTTTCAGAGGACTGGCCCTGGGCCAGTGGAGCAGCTTTGTCTGCAAGTGCAGAGAATCAGAAGCTCCTAGTAGTTTACACTGCCAACAACCATCCCCCTGGGAGAAGCCAACAGCCAGTGACTGACTGGTGTGGTCATGTGAAAGTCCAGCCCCCTGGCAGGTAGGCAAGACCAACTTGAGGTATAATCTGCACCCCAGAGCTTTCTATAGGATCAAGCTAAAGAATGAACCCTTGTTTGGCTTTTTCCTCTCCCCTGTCTTTGCCATTTTTTTCCTGAGAACACTTCTTAGTAAATCACTTGCTCAGGAATCCTTGTCACAGAGCTTGCTTCCGAAGAATCTGACCGAACACCCTATTGAGAGGTCAAGACTTGCTTCTGCCTAAAGGAGAGAGAGTATTAGATTTGGAAGGGGGAAGAAACACTCTGTCCCTAAGAAGGTAGAATGAAGAACATGAGAAGAGGATGAGGCTGGAATCAGGAACTGGCATGTTTTATTGGAGAACAATGAAGAGCAAATTATGACTGGATTAAAAACTTATGTAAGAAAAAAGGAGAAAGGTCTCTTCTCAGTTCATCTTGACGCTCCCTGCCAGAGCAGGCTTTTTAAAAACAAAATTCCCCTTCTTAAAACTCATGGTTTAATCTGTTTTATTCCTCCCAGAAAACCTGTCAGATGAAATCACAAGTACTCATCTTAGGTTTAAAGATGTGCAAAATTAAATCTATTAGGAGACCGAGAGGAGAGAATTTCTCTCTGGCTCTTCCTGCAGGATGGACAAGAGATTCCTCGACAACCAGCCAAGGGAGGCAGGCAAATTAAAACTCTGCAGTTTTGTCATACACACACCTGGGGGCAAATGCTAAAAAGAAAATAAATTTTAATTAAAAATTCCCCCCAAACCACAGTTATTGTTTAATCCTCAGCGTGGCATGCAAGGACCTTCATAATCTGGCTCTAGGCGGCATGTCAAGCCTCCTCCATGCACATAATTGGTTGGTTCTTCTCCGAGCTCCTGCCATTATTCGAACATACTATACTTTTTCGCACTCTCACACTTTGCTCTGCTGATCCTTGAAATGCCTGATGAACTTTTGCTCATATTTCTATACCCAGCTCAGATTTCATATTCTTTGTTATCTTATCCTACTGCTTCAGGAAATTTATCATTTTTGTCTCTGTTTTGATCATACTTGGAATATACCTTCAATATAGTGCTTAGAATATTACCTTTAAATGCAAACAATCAGTCAGTGGAATCCTGGAGAAATGTGATTATTTCACCTTTGTTTCTCCTCCCCATTATAGTGCCTGGCACATTCCTAACTCTCCATAAAAATGTTTGTGGATTTTGAAATGAATTGAATAATTTTGGGTTAATAAGGTAGAACCAAATTGCAAAAACCCCTGGATGGTAAACTAACTTGAAGTGTAGCCTAAATACAAGGTTGGACAATGAAGTTGGAGAACTCATCCTAGAAAAAGTGCTACATACCTCATTGCTGAATATCACTACAGTCACCTTTGAAGTACTCTCCTTAGGAAGCTATGCACCAATGCCAGTGCCTTATCTACCCTTCAAAGAAATTTTAGAACAACATTTCTGGAATGGCCATCAGAGCTGTTGTCATGTTACCCTTGATGTCCCAAATGTCATCAAAATGTCTTCCTTTCAATATTTCCTTTATCTTCGGGTAAAGATAGAAGTCACTGGGGGCCAGATCAGGTGAGTAGGGAGGGTGTTCCAATACAGTTATTTGCTTACTGGCTAAAGCTATCTCACAGACAGTGCCATGTGAGCTGGAATGTTGTGATGCAGGAATCATGAATTGTTGGCAAAAAGTTCAGGTCATCTAACTTTTTCACGCAGCCTTTTCAGCACTTCCAAATAATAAACGTTAGCTGTTTGTCCAGTTGGTACAAATTCATAATGAATAATCCCTCTGATATAAAAAAAAAGTTAGCAGCATCATTGCAACAAGTCCACAAACTTAATTGTCAGACTTCGCATAAGGTGATATATTTGGAATTCTTTGATTAAGGGAATGTAAAAAATGTGTTAAATGTCTGGTGAGATAATAAAACCATCACTATTTGCTCCCTGACTCCAGCCTCTCCTAACAGATCGTGAAGTGTGTTTCTATCAGTGCTAACCAGGGAAGAGGATGCCCAAGATGGCCAATACCAGCTGTAATTAGCTTAAGCATTTCTTATTTCATATATTCACAAAGATTTGAGAAGGGACGTAGTTTCTTAAGAGCATAATGGTTAAAAGCAAGGAGTTTAAATCTGAGAGACTTAGATTGAAACACTGGCATTGCTAATTACAACTGTGTAACTTTTGGCAACTTATTTTTTATTAGTGAAATAAAGATAACGGCACTGACCTCATACAGTGGTAAAACATAGTGCTCTGTTTCAAATATTAGGCATTATAAGTAGTCATACTATTGAGGTTTTCTCTGACAATTATTCCTCTTTCTTTGAGGGAGAATTTCCCCAGGATACTCCATTCACCAGCATGAAGCGACTCTATAGGTGGTTAAGAGGAGAATGGGAATTCCAGATTGAGGGACCAGCCCTGTGGAGGCATAAAAGCCTGTTAGTCGTTCAAGTAGCGAGTATCGTGACTCAGTCTTCTGTTCCCACCCTCGCACCTCTTCTCAGAGGCTGAAGCAGTGGCTAACCTGGGTCTGAACTCAAACCTCAATATCCCCTTGAAGCATGGTGGGCTTCCTGGGCCTGGCTTCATTATAAGAATAGCCTCAAATCACTGACTAGTTTTCAAATCCCCCTCTATTCTGCTGCATGGACCTGGCCGTAGGAACTCTGGTTCTCCAAGGCAGCAATCTCCCTGCCAGTTCCCTTTGTGGCCCAGGTAACATTCTAGGCATTTGTGAGCACTATGGGGTCATATGCATTTCTTTTCTTTTCTTTTTTTTTCCATAGTAAGCACTCAGTATGTTTGATTTATCATTTAAATAACAATGTTATTTGTTACTGAAAAATCAAAACAAGCAAACAAAGAAAAACAATCAAGCTTCAACACTTTGTGGACTGTTTGAATGTAGATGCAATATGTTTAGCAGAACTTCAAATCATTCATCAGCCAGTACTTGTTAAAGTCTTACTGTACACCTAATTCTGTCCTTATAGCTGAATTCCTGTTTGCAAAAGACTCTACACTCAGGACACAGAGTATCATCTCTTCTATTCTGAATTTTGATTATCTACAGAGACTAATACTACAAAGCATAGCCAGGAATTTTAAAATGTGAGGGATTCGCTTGATTCAAACAAAATTCTGATAAAGTGAGTAATAAGGACCCAGGTTTGCCCCAGAGATTTATCTGTGTCTCAGGTTCTGTCACATTAGGAAAGAAGCTCTAGCATACCCTGAACTTTTAGGTTCCCCTTGCCTTCTTTTCATATACTTCCCATTCATGTAAGGCCAAAGCTCTTGGTTGTTGAGAATATAGAGTTCTTTTCTTCTGGCTCCCAAGGCTCTCCTGCATGGAACAATTGTTTTCCTTGAAGGCCCACTGACACGGTAGAGTGGTTTCACCTGTTTCTGACCATGGACTTCACCTGTGATCATGGAGGTCCATGTGCTCAATTGCTTCAGCTCTTTCAGCAAGCACATCCTACCCTGCGGGGCTTGCACTCAGCGTTGCCCCAGAAGCCAGTGCCAGCTCCTAGGCTCCTCATCGGGATTGCCAACTCCTCATGAATAACGTGGCCAGTGAGCCCCACCCTCCTCAGTACATCAGCCCTCTGGACACTCACCTCCTTATTCGCTCTCTCTCTCTCTCTCTCTCTCTCTCTCTCTCTCTCTCTCTCTCTCTCTCTCTCTCACACACACACATTCACACAAGCACAAATATCAACCACATGTGACTGACCCTTCCCCCATACCATATTTTTTCTATAGTATCGTAACCATAAAGCAAGATTCACAATATTTTTATTCACACACACACAATAAGCTCTATACCACTTGGAGTAATGAGAAATACATATTGAAAATCCACAGGGCTATGGTGGTATATATGGAATATAGTTGTATTGTAACACATATGCATTTCACCCAAAACTTAATCACTAGATATTGTTATGTCTATTCTGAAGTTCCCTCACCTGTCACTCCCTACCAGTACTTCCTCTGTCTCCTTATAATAACTTCCAAAGCTTCCCTGACCACAGTCCTATGCACCTTCCTTCCTTCCTGGCCTCTCTAAAGCACCTTACTGTTTCTTACTCATTATTTCCCTCCTCCAAACATGCATCCCCAAGCCCTCTTTTAATAAAATATTTAAGTTTGTAAAAGATCCTCTAGTTATTAGGATCCAACTGCCTTAGAAAATAGATAAGGGATTAAAGACGAAGTTCTGACAAGTTAGAGAACTTGTTGCAATGATGTTGCTAATCTGTTTTGACATCAGAGGGATTATTCATTATGAATTTGTACCAACTGGACAGTTAACCAAGTTTACTATTTAGAAGTGCTGAAAAGGCTGTGTGAAAAAGTTAGATGACCTTAACTTTTCGCCAATTCATGGCTCTTGCATCACGACAATGCATCAGCTCACACGGCATTGTCTGTGAGGGAGTTTTCAGCCAGTAAACAAACAACTGTATTGGAACACCCTCCCTGCTCACCTGATATGGAGCCCCCAGTGACGTCTTTCTTTATCCAAATATAAAGGAAATATTGAAAGGAAGACATTTGGATGACATTCAGGACATCAAGGGTAATATGACAACAACTCTGATGGCCACTCCAGAAAAAGAGTTCCAAAATTGCTTTGAAGGGTGGACTAGATGCTGGTGTCGGTGCATAACTTCCCAAGGGGAGTACTTTGAAGGTGAACATAGTGATACTCAGCAGTGAAGTATGTAGCACTTTTTCTAGGATGAGTTTGTGAACTTAATTGTGAGACCTGGTATAGCACATTTTTTTTGCATTAAATTTGCTTTCCAAACAAAGTCAGATAAATGAAATCGTAGTACACTTGCAGATAAACTAATGGTTAAGGCATCAAGCACTTCAGGGGGTTTATGTCAACAAGCCTGTGCGTTTGTGTTGTTTTGTTTTGTTTTCTCAATTTCTCCAAATTTCCCAAATCGATTTAGTCATTTTCACCTAGATGTAGCTTTATATTTGAATGGAAATATGCCTAAAACTGAATTTACCCTCTTCATCAAATCTGTGCTCCTGCTCAGTTCCCATTTTTAATCATTCTAGTTTACACTCCTAAAAACTGGAAATAGTCTTTGGCCCTCTTCTATTATTTTCTTAATCAATCTATAACTGGTTAATTCTTCTTCCTAAATGTCTCTCAACATGAAGTCCTTTTTTTAATCTTTTTTGTTGTTTTTAATTAGCTTCAGGTGCATAAAACATTGGACTAGTTAGACATTTACACCACTCACAAAGTGGTAACCCCACCCCCCACCCCCCAGCCTGCTATCCCGCTGACATGGTATATAGCTATTTTCACTTTCGTGTGCTGGGCTATTCAAAACCCTTGACACTTTCTCCCTGAGAATTATAAACCCTTCTACCGAGTCTACCACCTTCCAATTCTAATTCTTCCTACCCATCATTCACAGATGTCTTCCTAAAAGATAGCTTTCCTAATGTCATTTTTCTGTTCAAAAATCTTCAGTGGCTCCCTATGCCTATTTATTGAATCATAAGAACAATTAGTATCATTACTTACTCTCCTCGGACTTGATTCAAATAAGCAAGAAACGGGAGGGGCAGTGGGTTTGTCCCATCACAGGCACCTTGAGGTATCAATATGCTGCTTATATAATTAACCATTTTCTTTTTGGCCAAAGAAAAAGAAAATAGAAAAGACTATGGGAGACAGGAGGAAGAAAAGGAGGGAAAAGAAGAAATGGGAAGGAAGGAAGCAGGATGGGAATAAGGGGACAGAGAGAGAGTGGATAAGAGGAAGAAACTCAACTAAGGATAGCACATAATTTCTTCTTTCCAAATTGCCTTCTTCTTTTCAACATCTGGATTTCCCTTTTCATATGAGGCCAATTTTTAATTTAAAAAAATAAGTTTTAAGTGGAAAGAAATGTAAAATTCATAAAAGTAAAGAAAAATACACATGATTTGCCTTGATTTTTATGCTCTCCTGGAAGATATTAAACCAAGATAGCTCCCTCGATTCCAATTTCCTAACTTAGAAAGGGGAAATGGAAAAATATTTCTGTGACTTTCTCTCATAAAAGTCAGAACATCCTATATATTTGAACCCTGCAAGGCTCAGATGTGGTGCTTAGTATTTTTCTCTCTTCTTTTAAGATTTTCTTTCTGTCACCTTTGCTTATGTGTTGATTAGTATGTCAAAGAGAATATTGAGGCTGAGAAATGGTAGTCTGCATTTAAGGTGCTTTACTGGCACAGGATATGGAAAGTAAACAACTTTAAAACTGGCAAGCAAGCTTTCTCAATTTATCTGTGCTTTTAAGAGTGAATGCAGAGGCATACTTGAGAGAATGGAATTAATGATCAAAGTACCCTGCAACTAAAAATAGTTTTAAAGAAGAAGAAATAACAAGTAACAGATGTTACTAATTTTAATATTGAGCTTAGCTCTTTAAGTCACCCCGTAGAAAATCCATTGGGAAGTAGACCCTAATGTGAAGGAGTTGAGTTAAGGTCTTTTAATTAAATTTAAAGATTTTGCTCCCCATGGGAAAGGGCATAATTAGCTGTTTTCTAATGCATTTGACCTGAAGATGCTTGAATCAGCAGATAATTGAATGTATTAAAAGAAGTAGCAAATTCTAATTATGAGACTTAGTTAGTGGAGTGAAAAAGAAGTTGTTCATTATTTATTCAAGAGAATTTATACAAATATGGATGAGGGGAGAGGAACAAATAATTGCCAACTGTCTCAAGCCCAAGAAGGTGCATCTTCCCATGGTGGCTCCTAGGAGGAGAATTGGGCAGCTCAGGCCTTGAGTCTATTTTCTTATTCCCACACAAGATCTCAATCTGAATGCCACATAAAGTGCCACTAAAAATCAAGTGAAGTACTCACAGCAGTAGAATGTACCAGCTGGACTGATGCCTGCATCACAGATTAACTCTGATATATTGGGCTTTGCTATGTTGCTGTGATGTTTTGGAGGGCACATATATCCAAATCTACAGGCTAACAAGCTGTGCTCAGATGGAGTTTTACTGAATAAGTACTTGGGTCATATGGTGCTTACACAAATTTGAGGAAGGCATGGTATCCTTTTAAAGGAAAATAAGTCTTCTGAACTCAAGTCTGAAATTATTTTATTATGTTACTTAAATATTGGTACATGTGAAAGCTATGAACTTAATATAGTTTTATACTTATTAATCCTTGTATAATTAAAAAAACAAAGCACCTTGTTAAATAAATACAATAAACTAATGAAATTCAAATTAATGAAATTGAATGCTATGGATGATATTGTTTTGCTTTTTGCTGAAAATGAATCTCCACTGAAAGCCCACATATGGTATGACTACTCTGACACAGATTCTGTTGAGTTTGGCATGCCTAAACCACGGCATGCCTTGGTGAGTCAAGTCTCCAGCACTCTTCTTTATTTGAACTAATGTAAAACTGACCTTCCTATTATATGCCTTGAAGGCATTTGACTTTTATTTGCATTAACACAGTTAAGTATTAAGTCAACCTTTTTTCTCACCTATTGGTCCTCAATAATTGATATAGTAGTATCAATCTGAACAGAACTAAAATAAACAGAAACTCAGATGCTGAATATACCATGCAGTTTGTCTTATTATTTTACTCTTTTAACAGATATAAAAATAAGATTTCACTTCTCTTTCATCCATGCATTCATTCACTCAAAAACTAGTGTTTGCTATGTGTTAGCTACTTCACATGATGATGATAAAATAATGCTGCTGCTGCTGATGATGATGATGGTGGTGGTGGTGATGATGAATACTGCACAATCCCTAATCAAGGACATTAAAACAAATCTTAAAATTAAATTGTTCATCAATGAATCATATATCTAAAGAGCTACAATTTTAGGCTATGTTAACGCCATTAGAGAAGTGTATGGTTAGGGTTAAAAAAGTTTGAAAGTAGCCTCACTGAAATGGGAAATAAGGCTCAAAATTAAAAATAGTTATGACAATGATAATGACGGTGATGATTATATTTTACACACACTATTTAGTGTCTATCAGGTGCCAGTCACTGGTTAGTGTTATCTAATATTCACAGCAACCTAATGAGATAGTTATTATTTTCATCATTTTATAGATAAGGCAATTGATACCCAAAAGTACACAGCTAGTGGTGATAAAGCTAGGATTTTAACAAACAGAAAAGTTCCAGAATATGAGTGTTTAACTACCTTTCTACATAAGACAGTTAATATTTGAATTTGATGTTTTTTATAATTAACAAATATGAATCAAATGCTAATATATAATGTTTAATAAATTATATCCCATATGCATGTATATATTATAAAACATCATTAATAATAATATATATTATGTTTTCAATAATAGCATGATGATTAATTGTATGTCAACTTGACTAGGCCACAAGGTACCCAGATATTTGATCAAACATTATTCTAAATTTTATCTTAGTTGAAGAACAAACTAAAACCTTAAAAGGTATCCAGTTGACCCATAAGAATATTTGCTGAAATCCAGTGCTGGGTGGAAATCTGGTTGACTGGACCAAATCTACTAAAAGGAAGAGTGAAATCTGCCACAGTCACAGGGTGCTTTGCTTTTCTGAAAAATTCCACTGGTCCATCTCTTAAGAAATATACTGTATTTAAAGGTTTATTGAGCAGTAAGCTAAAAAGCTTGGCTGGGAATCTCTGAAGAGCAGACCTGCATTTTTGAAGGTTTCCTGGACTGAGAAGACATGTATCTGAAAGGCTCTTAATATGTATCCCAAGAGGGACCTGCCCAGAGATGAGAATGAACAGGAGTTAGACTGAGTCTTTCTAAACCTGCAACCATGATTTGACCCAGGTCAATTTCTTATTGAATTGAAATGATCTGCCCCTCATCCTATCTGCTTAACATAGGAAAGGGGAAATTGCTGGCGGAATATAACATCGCCGGGATTCTCTAAAGCTATTTAGTACAGAATGCCCAGCATACAAATTTTAAAAATTATAAATGAGAAGATACAGGGAAATGCCGTAGAAAAAGAACAGAAACATTAATAACAATATAGACGGAGCCACCTATAATCTAGATATTGGGGTTAACATACAATGACTTTAAAATAGCTATGATTCATATGTGCAGAAAAAGAGGACAAGCACAAAATAAATGAAATGATCATAGAATCGGCATATATATACCATATTAGATGGGTTTAAAGCAAATTGAAGACATGTGATTAGTGAAATGGGAAACACTGGACAAGTGAAATAGACACATGGGAACACCCCAAAAGCCTGTGTAGTTGGAGTCCCAAATGGAGAGAAGAGAGAAAATGAGAAAGAAAAAAATATTTGAAGAGATAGCAACTGCATATTTTCTAAAACTGATGAAAGACATCAACCCAAAGAATTTCATTGAGGAAAAAATCAGTCCAAAGGAAGAATAACATAAAGAAAACCACATCTAGGCACATCACAGTAACACTTCAGAATATCAAGGACAAAAAGAAAATTCTAAAAAGTGATAGGGATAAAAATAATATTACCTTTAAAACAGTAACTATAAGACTGGCAGCTGAATTGAATTCTCAGCTGAACTGATGCAAGCCAGAAACAAAAGGATAAAATTTCTAACTGCTAAAAAAATAACTGCCAATATAAAATTCTATATGCAATAAAAATTTCTTTCAAAAATAAAGGTAAAATAAAGCCATTTCAGATGAAAATTTGAGGTTTTTTTTTTTTTTTTTTTTTTTGCTAGAAGACCTACACTGAAAGAAAATCTAAAGGGACTTCTTCAGGCAAATGGAAGTTCATCCCAGTTGAAAACTTGACATGGCAAAAGAGAAAGAAAAAATTTATTGGGTCGTTTTAAAGGAATATTGACTATACAAAATCATAATGTTTTTCTTTCAGTTTAAACATTTAAAGCTAAAATACTAAACAAAAATTACTCAAAAGGCAAGAGGGAATAAATAAAGCTTAAAGGACCTAAGGATCAAGCAGTATCATGTTTTGGATAAAAACAATAATTTGTATTAGACCTTAATAAGTCAAGAATAATATTATGTCTTGGGTATCTACTAAGATGACATAAAACTAGTTTCTCAATATAAGTGAAAATACTGTTACCAGTCATTTCATAATGTGAATACAATTGAGAGAATATAAATGACAATAGTTATACCATGACTCAATCAGATATTTATTGAGCCTCAGCCTCTCAATTATATATTTCATTATACCTGAAAAGAATAGAATTTAAAAGGACAAAGGAGTCTGAGTAACTATCATTGAAATTGTATGTAAAATATAAGATGTAATGAGATTTTATAATGTATTTAACACTCTGAGAAAAAAAAAAACACATCTCGTTCTTTCAACCTAAAAGTCACCTTTCAATACTTAACTTTCATATGCATATTTAAGGATTCATAAAGCAAGTAGTGTACTGCTAGTAGTCATCATTCCAAATGCATGATGACAGTAATAAAATTTATTAAATTTCACCAAAAAGGGAGTGTGCCATGCTAGAGTTATCAAGGCACTCTTCAAAAAATAGGTGTAACTTGAAGTAGGCCCTGAAATATGACTGAAAAACACATTTCGTCTCTTGATAAAAAGATACTATGAAGAGAAAGAAATGTACCTTCCTACAATCTTTGGCTAGAAATGGAAAATGAAATCTAATACTAATAATAAAGATCTGAATTTGGACACTTAACTACCTCAATCACAAAAATATTGATTCTTAAGAATGGGCACCTGGTACAGGATGAATGACATGGAACTTGAAGATATCCTGTTTGGAAAACAGACCTTCTTAAAGTTTCCACTCACTTTATACTTTGCCATAATTATACGATGCAAGTTGTGAAGTCTACAGGGATCCTTTCTCCAGAGAAGCAAGAAGATAAGAGGACCCAGTATTAATTTGTATAGTGAGATGATTTAAAAAAGGAAAAAAAACATGCAGAAGCCCTAAAGTATCAGAGCTATGTCTTTATGAAATGGCTTTTTCACTCTAATAATATTCTGAGGGTTAATTATCTTACCCAACCTCAGAGATAAAACCAGAATTATTTTTAGCAGTGATTATTAATGTTGATAATTAGTAAGAAAGTATACAATTATACTTTGGGGTTTTTATTTTTTCAGGTGTTGTCCTTAAAACACTATCACTATTCATTATATATTGGTTCATGGTTACAGTTTGTTGTTTTAACATGCAATTTTTTTTTGTTGTATTTATAAAAATTGTAAATGAGAGGGAGTGTGGGTTCTAACACCAGTCTCAGTGACCTATACCTATAACCAACTGTATATGTTCATTTGGACCAGGAAGTTATACAGATATCACTATGCACCTGTTGATAATTTATCTATATTGCAGACACAGTTCATGAAAAGAGAAAAATACAATTATATTTATTTGCTTAGAAAACACCAAACTATGAGGAAATATCAGTTGTGCCTTGATAATACAACACAAATACTGGATGTCCAGCATATATTAACATAAAAAGTAGGTGATTACCCAAGGTCCGCATGACTCATAGGACTGTGGGAAATAAATCTAGAGGTGAGATGAACATTGCTAAATCGAATCCTCTAGGGGTTATATAACAACTCTAGTATAAGTATGCAGTGCAACTTGGAGTTGCAGCTATGGAATGACTAGCACTTCCATTTTCAACATTTGACTGTTTTTAAACCTCACTCTCTGATACCAAATATTTGAGTCTCTACAAAAACGTTTAACTATCTTTTCTTCATAGTCATTTTACAAATACTTGATAATTTTACCTAAATTATGAACTTCAAATATACTTTGTAACCACAGAAACAGTTTTGCTCCTGAAACAAATCCTTCATAGCTCTGAATCCCAAATTATGTCTGGTTTTGTTTTAGATTTCATCCAATTTTTTGAAAAACGCTTTCATCATGTTTAAAGTAAAATAATTAATAAAATTTACACAAACAATATTCTCTGAGGCATTGCTAACCAATCACCAAGGACAGCACAGAAAATGTTTCTAATAAGTAACATGACAGCACATCATTCTAAATTTGGTTATTCCCACAGAGTCTAAAGGAACATTATCAAAAGATATGGCTCAATGATTATGTAGCCTCAAGTAACTGAATAATTAAGTTATGATTTAACCCAATAATATCACTGTCCTAATTTACTATATATTGTGCAGCTTTCCTATCTGCTCTTCAGAGATTCCAAATAGTGAATTACTGATCCAATGACCAAAAGAAATTCCCAAAAGTGCTGAACATACTCCAAAGAAGTAATCTGTTATTCTGCAGGAAAATAAAACTTCTTTCTAAATTAGTGTGACTGAAAGACATATATATTCACACTTAGAGTGGATGAGCTGAAAGCGTCATGCTGCAGTGGACAGATGCTATCTACATAAAAAAAGAGAATTGATGCCAGTCAATTCCTGCTAATGCACAATAAGCACAGAATCACAGAGCAGACAATGGCCCACATTTAACAGCCTACAAACCAGTTATAAAGGACTGAACAGGATGGGGTGGGGCTCAATACTGGCAACTTTGTTTTTCATGGAAGGATGGTTTCCTCATCATATGTGTGGTACCAATTAAAACTTGTGTGACCAGGAGGCAGGTATCACTTCCTATCTGTATACTGTTCTCTGCAATTTCATCCATTTCATAGGGCCTCTTCTAGTAAGCTATGAGCCCTCTTTCTTCCAGCTACAATGCATCCTAGAGTAGATCACAAATTGCAGCTATTTTCTAGCCTATTATATCTTCTCAGTGACCAAAGAAAATCCATACTAGTGTAAATATGCTTTTTCCTTGGTGGAAGCTAAAATCAGTTACGCACAGTTAATTATATCATAGTCTCACCTATACCTTAGTAAATTGACATTCTCTCCATAGCCTGTTCCAAACTTAGCATAATAACTCCAATGAGTTCAGTAGTTCCTGATCAACTCTCTAATGACTTTTTTTACTCTCATTTTCTCTGGACCGTATCCAAATTCTCTATTTCTTAAATCAATAATAGGATTAAAATGAATCTCACCACAATAGCAGTTAACTTTGGAACCACATGAACTATACTAAACTGGGAGAATCACTTCATATTTCCAATGCCTGCCTTTTAGAGCTGGATTTGAAATAATGAGTATGTGTTATTGACATTGTTACCTTGTAATATAGGCCTTATTCAAATATGTTTATAGAATCTGACTGAAAGAACCACACCAGCTCATAATCAGTTTCTACTTATTTTCCCCAAAACTGTTTTTCCTCATTTCTTCCTGTGCGAATAATACTGAACATATCAATTGA
>NW_017731881.1:951853-960371 GCF_001890085.2 Hipposideros armiger | reverse complement strand
TTCTGGGTTCTCAATTATATTCCATTGGTCTGTGTGTCTGTTTTTCTGCCAATACCATACTGTTTTGATTATTGTTGCCATGTAGTACAAGCTGAAGTCAGGGAGTGTGATACCTCCAGCATTGTTCTTTTTTCTTAGGGTTGCCTTGGCTATTCAGGGTCTTTTGTGGTTCCCTACAAATCTGATGATTTTTGTTCTATTTCTTTAAAAAATGCCATTGGGATTTTAATGGGGATTACATTCAATCTGTATATTGCTTTGGGTAATATGGCCCTTTTTAACTATGTTGATTCTTCCAATCCATGAACACGGAATGTCTTTCCATTTCTTTGTGTCTTCTTCATTTTCTTTTAAAAATGTCTTATAGTTTTCAGTGTATAGGTCTTTCACATCCTTGGTTAAGTTTATTTCTAGGTATTTTATTCTTTTTGTTGCAATTTCAAAAGGGATTATTTATTTTTTATTTCTTTTTCTGATGTTTCATTGTTAGTGTATAGGAATGCAATGAACTTTTGTACGTTGATTTTGTAGCTGGCAACTTTACTGTATTCGTTTACTGTTTCTAATAGCTTTCTGGTGGAGTCTTTAGGGTTTTTATATATAGCATCATGTCATCTGCAAAATGTGACAATTTAACTTCTTCATTCCCAGCTTGGATGCCTCATATTTCTTTCTCTTGCCTGATTTCTCTGGCTGGGACTTCCAATACTATGTTGAAAAGCAGTGGTGATAGGGGACAGCCCTGTCATGTTCCTGAATGTAGAGCAAAGGGCTTCAGTTTTTCACTATTAATTATGATATAAGCTGAGGGTTTGTCATATATGGCCTTTATGATTTTAAGATATTTTTGTTCTGTACCCATTTTATTAAGTGTTTTAATCATTAATGGATGTTGTATCTTGTCAAATGCTTTTTCTGCACCTATTGATATAATCATATGATTTTTGTCCTTTATTTTGTTTATGTGGAGTATCACATTGATCGATTTGCATATGTTGAACCATCCTTGTGCCCCTGGGATGAACCCCACTTGGTCGTGATGTATAATTTTTTTAATGCATTGTTGTATTCGATTTGCTAGAATTTTGTTTAAGCTTTTTGCATCTGTATTCATCAGAGATATTGGTCTCTAAGGACATTTAAATTTTAATTAATTTCTGTAGGATCCTATTCTAGTCTAAGTTGTATTATCCACATTAAAGTGTGTGTGTGTGTGTATACACACTTTATATATATATTCCACTTTAGAAAACTTCCAAGAGTAGCCAACAATCATAGAATCATGGAATTTAAGAGGTGGAAAGACATTATGTCAGATTCTATTCCTTCAGAGGCACCAGCCTAATTACCTTGGCTTTCAAAATAGGAAGATGGTAAATTTTTTTACCTTGGAGTATAAAATCCAGCTTACCTACAAGAATGTGGATTCTAATGAACTCTACATAGTTACTATAATAAGGAAATAATTGAAAATGCAGTCAAAGATTATTCAAATATATTCATCATGGAATTGATGACAAAGGAAATAATTACAAATCCTTTAAAATTCCCCCATATAAGAATATGGTGAAATGCTTATACTAGAGTTGGCCATTTTTTAAAATTAATTAATATGAGGAAATTCTCCATAAATAATTTTAGTGTAGCTTTTTTTGCAACAGGTTTGCCACCAGAACACAGATGCCATGAAAACGATTGCTAAATTTAAGCCAAAATAGGAAGAGAAAAATTCACATTAACATCTACATCATTGGACATGTAGATTCAGGCAAGTCTACTACAGGCCATCTGATCTATAAATGTGGCAGGATTGACAAAAGGACCATCAAAAAATTTGAAAAGGGGTCTGCTAAGATGGGAGAGAGCTCCTTCCAGTATGCCTAGGTCTTGGATAAACTAAAAGCTGAACATGAGCATGGTATAACTATTGTTGTCTCCATATGGAAATTTGAGAGCAGTAAGTATTATCTGACCATCATTGATGCCCCAGGACACAGGCACTTTATCAAAAACATGATTACAGGCACACTTCAGCCTGACTCTGCTGTCCTGTTTGTTGCTGCTGGTGTTGGTGAATTTCAAGCAGGTATCTCCAAGATTGGGCAGACCTGGCTTACACACTGATTATAAAACAACTAATTGTTGATGTTAATCAAACCAATTCTCCTGAGCCACCCTTCAGCCAGAGAGATAATGAGGAAATTATTGAGGTAGTCAGCACCTACATTAAGAAAATTGACTACAACCCAGACACAGTTGCATTTGTGCCAGTTTCTGGCTGGAAGGGTGACAACATGTTGGAACCAAGGACAAACATTCCTTGGTTCAAGGGGTAGAAAGTCACCTGTAAAGATGGCAGTGCCAGTGGAACCATGCTGCTTGAAGCTCTGAATTTCATTCTGCCACCAGTTAATCCAACAGACAACCCGTTGGGTTTGTTCTTTTAGGATGTCTACAAAATTGGTGGTATTGGTACTGTCCCCATGGGCCTAGTGGAGACTGATGTTGTCAAACCCAGCATGGTGGTCACCTTTGCTCTAGTCAACATTACAGCTGAAGTAAAGTCTGTTGAAATGAACCATGAAGCTTTGAGTGAAGCTCTTCCTGGGGACAGTGTGGGCTTCACTGTCAAGAATGTGTCTGTCAAAGATGTTCGTCATGGCAATGTGGCTGGTGACAGTAAAAATGACCCACCAATGGAAGCAGCTGGCTTCACAGCTCAGGTGATTACCCTGAACCACTCACGCCTAATCAGTGCTGGCTATAAACCTGTGCTGGATGGTCAACCATCTCGCATCACTTGTAATTTTGCTGAGCTGAAGGAGAAGGTTGATGGTCATTCTTGTAAGAACCTGGAAGATGGCCTCAAATACTTGAAATCTGGTGATGCTGCCATAGTTGATATGGTTCTCTGAAAGCCTGTGTGTTGAGAGCTTCTGTGACTGTCCTCCTCTGGATCATTTGGCTGTTGGTGACATGAGATAGACCGTGGCTGTGGGTGTCATCAAATCAGTGAACAAGAAGGTTGCAAAAACTGGTAAGGTCACCAAGTCTGCCCATAAAACTCAGTAGACTGAATGAATATTGTCCCTAATGACTTTCTTAATCAGTGGTGGAAGATCTCAGAACTGTTTGTCTCAATTGGCCATTTAACTTTAATAGCAAAAGTGCAGTTAATGATAACTATGCAAGGTAAAACGTTCAGAGGAAATAAAGGATGTTTCGTGGATCATTTGGGTTTCTTTCTGTGACAGTTTTAAGTTATTAGTTTTTTTAAATCAGTATTTTTAATGGAAATAATTTGATCAAAAATCTATCATAGAATTTTAAGACCCAGTAAAATAAATTTTAGTGAGAAAAAAACAATTCAGTGTAAAAAACAAAATAGAAAACTATACCTATAAGATCATCCCACAACATCAAAAGATAATGAAGATATGTAGACACATGGATAAATATAAATATATAGAAATATAGAAAAATGACTGAAGATAATCAATCGATAGCAATATTTCTTGATTATTACAGGTGATTTTTGTTTTTTTCTAAAATTCTGTTTTCCAATTTTTTAAACAATGCACGTACATTACATCTCTAACTTAAAACCAAGCTACTTTTATTTCAGAATTTGTGAATCCATAAAATTAGTCAGTCTTTATTTTTTATTTTTTGCATTCCTTAGCCTGATTGCTCTAAGTCACTAATTGAAAACAATAAACAAAGTAAAAGCACCCTTTATGCCCCAATTTGATATTTCACCATGGGGGACATCAAACAAATATCTGGCCTGCAAAAAAAAAAAAAAAGACCAAAAGATCTATAGAATATCTTGGAAATGTGAGAAAGGTGAGCTGATTCAGGGTTTGAAGAGGCTAGACCTAAAACAGAAACTCTCGTGGAGCACTGCACAATCCTGAGTTGGTCAAGGTAAAGGACACCTAAAAATCATAGGGATTCCAGTGGAGAAACCTGACAAGCACTACCTCAGTTACATGGCCAAGATCAGTATCAATAGTGATAAATCACGATGATAGCATGTACAATTGCTATAATGTGGTGAAAGTGGCACTTGACCTCTTGACCTCTTAAAATCTCAGTATAATCATGAGGATAACATCATACAAATCTCAGTTGAGGGACATTCTTCAAAATACCTGACTAGTACTCCTTCAAACTGTCAAAGTCACCCAAAACAAGGAAAGTCTAAGAAACTATCACAACCAAGAGGAGCCTTGAAAAAGTAAACATTTCAATCTAGCAGATACCTAGGGGCACAGCATTCCAGGCAGAAAAATAGCACACGGGGCCTGAGGTGCCAGTTTGCCTGGCATGTGCACAGGGCCGCCAGGAGGCCGAAGTGCCTGGAGCAGTGTGAATGAAAGGAAGAGGGTGGGCAAAGTCAGGTAGGGCCTTGGAGGGCATTATAAAGACTTGTGCTTTCATCTGTAGTGACATGGGGAGCCACTGCTGGGGTCTGAGCAAGAGTCACTTCACCTGACCTACATTTTCAGAGGCTCACTCTGCTGTGTGAAGAATAGACCATGTAGTAGTAAAAGCAGAAGCAAAAAGACCTGTTAGGAGGTGATTGCCATAATCTTTGGTGACTCAGACCAAAGTAGCAGGTGTGTTCACGAAGAAAATTAATAGAATGCTGGATATATCAAAGTAGAGACAACAGGATTTTATGATGGATTCAACAAATAATTTAAATGGATGAATATTGGCCAACATTCATTAGTAGGCAAACACCAGCAAGTGCCAAAGGCTTACTAAATATTTATGGGCAAAGAAGCTAAAAAAAAACAAAACCCGTATCTGCTACATTAACATTATGTCTATGACATTTCTATGATATTGATAATGACTAATTGTTGGGCGTCAGCCTTTGAACATTGGCACCCAGCCAGGAGGCTCCTAGGGTTTTTAAGGACAGAGCTCGAGAACTACTAAGCAGCACAAATGTGAGGAATGGTGATGCCGATATTGCAATTGCCTTTTCACAGGTACTGTGAGAGGCATCTCACCTGTTAAAAGGAACATCGTCACCTGATTACAAGCTGATATTGGGGAGAGCATTTGGAGGCAGACATGTGGAAAGGCTCACAGTGCTGCTCTGCTTCCCAGTCGATACCCCTTTCTGATTCTCATTATTTTGGAAAGATATTAGCAAAACAACAGTAAAAATTAAAGTGCTCCATAATCCTCAGCACCCACCATTAACTTCTGAAATACTATTGCACATTAGCTTTTACTGTTACTTTACAAAAGCACTTACTGAAAGGCAGGGAAGCCAAACAAAACAAAACAAAACAAAAACAAAAACAAATCTGCTGCTGGTGGTAAAAGGGGATGATTGCTTCTTGCAGATTGTGGCACCCCCTTCCCCAAAGCAACAGGGGCCACAGAGGTCTTCTGACACTCCTTTTTACTGAACTTGGCATGAAACAGTAGATGCCTTCCAGAGTATGTGTGGTGGCAGAACATGTCCCTCCAATGATCAAGAAATGGGTGAGATGGGCCTCCTGTTTCCCTTCCTCGTTCTTCCTTTCTTACATCTTCTCTCTGCTTTCACTGGCCTCCCAGGGATCCTAGCCTGCTCATAGGAAATGAACTGAGATTAGTTACGTAAACTGCATGTACCCTTTGTTCAGGGATATGCATTGTGTATGGGCTTACAGTTGAAGAGTATCAGACTTTGCCCAGCCCCTGGCCATCAGGTGGAAACATTGTTTATTCACTTGGGGGATATAGGGAGAGCATGGCGTATTTCCTCAGGGGAGAGGGGAGGATTTTGGTATTTGGATCCTGTCGAGCCTTCCCCAATCAGCTGTCTAGCAATAGCAGCCTCCTCTAATTTCATGCCTAATTCCAGGTCATGCTGAGAATGTGAGGCCTCAGTTTTTCTCTCTACAAAATTATATCTCTCTATATACACTCTGCCTCACAAGGCCTTTCTGAAGACAAATGAAATAATGCCGTCTGTTATATCCAAGCCTGTCCCCCCACAACTCAATGAAAGATGCTATGTATTATGGCCCAGCTTTCTCTTCAGCTGAATTTAGAAACTGCAGCTTATAGTGCATCCTATGTTTATTCACAGTGGTATCGAATCTTGCACAGGACAATGGAGGCCTGGGCATTTGCATTTCTTCTAGTGGTTCCACTCTCCTGGCCAAGAAACACATGAAGAAGGGTCTTCACTGGCCCAGGGCCCCTCATAGGGTTCCATTCATGCCCGCCACTCACTGACAGAGAAAGCACCCCCCACACACAAGAAGGCTCAGCTCTCATAAAGAGCTCTGCCAGATTCGGGAAGACGTGGCTTTTTGTTGAGCACCATGGGGCCCTGTGTGACACTCCACGGCCTGAGCGAGAGGCTGTCACAGCAGCCTTTCACAATTCAAAGAGAAAAGGAAAATAGCCTGCCTTTGAGCATCAGGGATGTGGGAGAGTCGGGCATCAAATCATGAATAAATAAATAAAAATACCAACAGCTGTGATATTTAAAACAGACAATCACTATAACAGCAAATGACAACCCTGCAGTCTGCAGAATCTGCTAATAAACGGCCTGCCGTGGCTGTTATTAAAGATAAACTTATGAGCCATGATTATTCAACCATTAAACCTAAGTGGAAATCAAAAGAAGATCTGTGTCGGATGATGTATTTGGTGCTGTGTGGCCCAGGAAAATTACTCATCAAATTTGAATCCTGATGTCTCTGTCCTCGAAGGACTGGTCCCTTGAAATTTTGGCACTATTGATGCAAAAGCTTTCTTCTCTTTTCCCTTTAATGATAATTTTAGTTTGCTAATGTGTGGCTTTTTTTGTTTTCAATAAATTGCTCTGATAAGCACATCTCATCTCATTATCCATAGAATAATGGGAGTGCCGTTCCATTCAACAAGGGCACAGCTACGGAAGGCAAGACCTTCCTCAGAGCTGCCTGCTGACCAGACAGCGCAGCTTCAGCCCTGAGGCTGATGAAAAATCTACCAAAAAGTACAGATTGTGGGGGAGCTTTGTCACTGTATTAGCTAATTTAACCTAACAAGAATCCAGTTCCAACTCAGAGGTCAGGCGATTACATCTCACTTGGATCTCAATTACTGCCTGTGCTATTATAGTCAGTGACACGGTTAAGAGGAACAGTGGCCTACTGTGAAAGAAGCAACATTATAGAATAAGATTATTATATGAGCATGCCATTTTGAAGACATGAAATAATGACCCAGATTGAAAATAATCTTTAGTTAATCTCCTCTATTTTTATTATATATAGGATGCAGCAGAGCATAACGGTGGAATCAGAGCTCTTCAATCAGGGTTTTCAAGCATTGCCTTTCAAATAGTCTGCTTGTTATTCATCTTTCCTAAGAGTTTTGAATTAGAAATTTGAAGTAATCTCCAATGATCAAGGTAATATTCTATATTTTTTAAATTAAGAAACACAATACTAACTGCTAAATTTGTACAACCCAAAGTGGGGCAAAAGTGTGTGACAGGTTAAAGGAATAAAGAGTCAATAAACTCCACTTTTTTTTTTAATCCCTCATTTTTTTGTTTTGTTTTGTTTTTGTCTTTCCACCTCACCCACTTTAACATCTCCATGTGATGTTCCCTTTCTCAGAGAGGTTTGCTGTGGTTGGGGTCCCCTCTTTTGCGCTCTCATGTCCATAATAAATATACCTTCTGGGCACAGATTATATATGCAATAGATTTTTAAAAGAATGAACTAATAAATGGCCTAAGCACTTGAAGACAGGCCTAATTCTCAAATTATTCCAAGTTAGGGCACAAATGGAGGCAGAAACATGGTGTTTATAGCACACACGAAATAGAAGTCAAGAGGCCAAGCACCAGCTGCGTACAAGTACCGTGAGTAAGAAATGAGCCCACATAAAATCTGGACTGGGGATTCAAATGTTAGTGCTGGAACTACAGGGTGACAATCACATAAGTAACATTTACCCTGAATTCATGGAGGCCTTCAAGAAACAGTAAGACAGTAATTCTAACATGTGGCGTGATGTTAGAATCACCCAGAACGTGTTTTTTTTCTTTTTCAAATTGAAATCCCTAAGCAAGGCCCCAACCCGGATAAATAAAATATCCAGGGAGAGCGGCCATGAACCTGTCTTTATATGTAATAATGACTACTGAATAGGCAGCTTGACCTCCACTTGACCTTCACCTACTCTGTGAGCCACTTTGTGAGAGGAATGTAGTCACTTAAAGTAGGCATTATTTTAGCAAAACCAAGGTTAACCTAAACATCTACCTAGTTACTAACTCAACCGAAGTCATATTCAGAACGATAGAACTCAATTATATGCTCAATCCCTGGATATCACAAAAAGAAAGTGAAGCTGAAATAAACATCTTTGGATTCAATAGGTAAATGCTACAGTATGATAGGCAATGACCAAGAGCCTTTCTTTTACACACTGGGCATCTTTCTAGCGAGTTTATTTGGGAGAAGTAAAAGCCACATGTGGCATCTAAAGAGACCCTCCC
>NW_017731881.1:942760-950506 GCF_001890085.2 Hipposideros armiger | reverse complement strand
ACTCTACTCACATTGAGTTTGGAAGGAGAAATGAGGCAGGTATAGCTGGAGCCTTCCTCTTCTCTTTGTCATCTGAGTCAGCCTGTCCACGGAGATCATGAACTCCTAATTGCGCTCTACTGAGAGGTCCTGTCCCTTTATTAGAGATATTTCAGGTGGCTTCTCCGAGAAGCAGATTCTGAAACCTAAATCAGCCTGCAGAGTTTGAATAGGAGTCCTCTTTCCTGCTTTGGAGACAAGGCCAAATTTTTATGTCAATTTCCTATGTCAATTTTTAAGGCCACCAGGCTTGCATACAAGAAATTAATCCATCCATGTTTCCATAAACATTCACTTGGAAAATAGTTTATTTAATCTAAAACTTTATGAAAGAATTTAGTAAAAGGTAAGTATGTGCTCAAATATGTATGGTAACCATTAAAACACATTTGTATGTGTGATACCAAGAACAATTCAATGAGAAAAGAATAATCTATTTGACAAATGATCCTGGGTAAACTAGGTATCAACATGTAAAAGAATGAAGTTAGACTCCTACCTCACAATATATACAAAACTTAAGTGAAAATGGATGATAGATATAAATATAAGAGCTAAAATTATAAAATTCTCAGAAGAAAACATAAGAGTAAACTTGGTTACTTTAGGTTAGGCAATGGTTTCTTAGTGGAATCACATTCACAAGTGGCCAAAAAAAAAACCAAGATAAATTGGACTTCATCAAAATGTAAAACTTTTGTGTTTCAAAGGTCATTATAGAAAGTGAAAATTTATAATCACAGAATTAGGGGGAAATATTCACAAATAATGTATCCAATAAGGGACTTAATTCAAAACATAATAAAGGACTCATATAACTCAAAAATAAAAAGACAAATACCCCAATTTTTAAAATGAACAAGTAATTTGGAAAGATAATTATTGAAAGAATACACAAATTGCAAAAATAAGTACATGAAAAGATATTCAATATTATTAGAGAAATGCAAATCAAACTACAAGTCACCACTTTAAAAACTTGGATGGCTAAAATAAAAAACAACCAACAATAACAAGTGTTGGTAAAGAAAATCATACCCTCAAATACCATCCATTGTCAGTGGAATTATATAATAATAGTGCAGTCACTTTGGAAAACAGTGGAAAGTTCTTCAAAATGTTAAAGACAGTTTTACTGTGACAAGGGAAATGAAACATAAGTCCAAAAAGAAGTGTGCGTGAATAGTGCCAACAGCATTATTCATAATAGGCAAAAAGTGATAACAACCCAAATGCCCATCAACTGATGAGTGGGTAAGTAAAATATGGCATATCCAGTCAATGAAATATTTGACCATAAAAAAGGATAAAGTACTGATAAATGCTGCAACATGGATGAACCTTGAAAATATTATGTTAGGTGAAAAAAGGCAGACACAAAAGGTCACTGTGATGGTTTATGTGTCAACTTGAATGGCCTAAGGGGTGACCAGAGAGCTGTTAAAACATTATTTCTTGGTGTGCCTGAGACATAGTTTTTGTAGGAGACTAGCATTGGATTCAGTGGACTGAATGAGGAGATCTGCTCTCAGTAGTGTGGGTGGGCATCATCCAATCTACCGGGGATTCTAATAGAACAAAAAAGCAAAGGAAGGGTGAATTCTCTCTCTTTTTGAGCTGTGGCATTCATTTCCTCCTGCCCATAGACAGTGCTCCTGGTTCTTGAGCGTGCAAACACTGGGAATAATACCATCAACTCCTCTGGACCTCAGGCCTTCAGACTTAGACTGAATTACACCACTGGCTTTCCTGGGTCTCCATCTTGACAGATGACAGATTGTGGGACTTCTCAGCCTCCATAACTGTGAGTCAATGCCTATAATAATTTTTCTCTTTTATACATAACTATACATACATCCTATTGGTTCTGGTTCTCTGGAGAACCCTGACCAACATAGCCACATATTTTATAATCCTGTTTATACGAAATGTCCAGAAGTGACAAAACAATAGAGACAGAATGTAGATTAGTGGTTTTCAAGGGCTGGAGTAGGAAGAATGGGGAAGTGATAGTGAATAGGGATGGGGTTTCTTTTTGTGGTGATAAAAAATGTACAAAATTAGATAGTAGTAATGGTAGCACAAATCTGTAAATGTACTAAGGACCACTGAATAGTACAGTTTCAAAGCATGAATTTTATGGTATGTGACTTATATTTCAATAAGTCTGTTATAAAAATGCTTGCATTCATAAACAGTTGTAAAGAGTGTCACTGGAGCAACTGTTGTGTGAGATATAAATCATCAAGGAAAGAAATAATTTGCCCACATACATTAAGAAGACTAAGCACTCAAGGAAACCTGGCCAGACAAATCCCCAAGTATTTTGCTGAAGTCTCTGAGGTCTAGGTCATTTGTACTCAAAAGTGACTTTGACATCGCCTCTGGTTTAGGGCAGGTTGCATAGTAAAACAAGCATGTTATACATAAAAGGTGTTCAAAAGCCTTAGTCTGGCATTCAGAGCCTTACGCTGCTATGTCAGTCTAACCCAAGCTTATCTACAAGTTTTCCTATTCAGTATCCTCTGTTTAGACCTGTATTACTCAACATTTCCCCCAAATCTCTCCTTCTTTACCACCTGCTTGTACTTCTACAGTCCTTAAAATGTCCCACTACCTGTCTCCTTCAAGGCTGATGCTATCTGTCTTTCAAAGTTCTTCTTAAACATCGTCTTCTCTATGGAGCCATTGCTAATTTCTCCAATTTAATGTAACTCCCCCCCTACCTTGTTTCCCAGTTTACTCTGGTTTGTATTAATTATCTATAAGTTTGTATCCTCTCCTTCTACACCCATCTCAGTGGCTGCCCACTGAGTGAGTCAGTAAGAACAGAGACTATAAATGACTCCACTCTGTGGCATTTGCAACAATTAAACTTGCTGGTGGTTGGGATTCAAATATTTGTTGATTAAATTGGACTATCTGCAGATTTCACAGGTTTTCAGATTCATCTGGATGTATAGAGATAAAACATTACATTTGATTACTTGACATGTAAAACAATCAGAAGTTTAATCTATTAAACTATCCCTTCATATTGACTGTCCTAACACAGGAACATCATATGTATTTATATTGTGATTTTATCTTAAAAGCACACTGAAAAACGAAATATGTTTCCTAGTATAGAAATATCCAATTAATTCAGCATCATAATGAAAGAGAATTTTCCAGGTGATAAAAACTTACTTCTTCAAGTTCCAGAATTGTAAATGAATTTTATAGATTTAGGAACAGAAATTTCACTATGTTATTCTGCATATGCTATATATGGCAAGAGGACTACTTAATAGGAGTATTTTGACTTTAAGCTACACTTTTAATGGGGTGTCATCCTCAAAGTCATGATGTTATACTAAGCATAGAACCTCAATAATCACTCATCACCTAAGTTGACCAGCAAACAATAATGTTTCTTTGAATTGAAAACCCAGGCAACTCCATGTGAGTTGCATGTCCATGACCTATCTGCCTTCTATCCCATGTATTTCTTCTTCATAGAATGTCATGTCTCCGAGAATAGGGACTGCGCCTTCCATTTCTCTGTCAATTTTTATTTCGTTTCCATGTGTGCAGAACACGTTGTTGCTGACTTTCACTTTATAAAAAGAAATAGATTACCCGTTAAGGGGAAAACCCTGCTTTTCAAAAGGTTGAATAAGAGTAGTTTTTTTAAACTTTAAATAAAAATCCAGCTGGTTAAACTAAAGCCATTGAAAAGAAGCTTAATTGAGGAATATTTTTTGGCTCTGAGCCCACTATCTTTTCATTTGATTGTAAATTAGATACAATTTGATTCACTTCAAGCTCTTGTCTTGCCATATTTTATTCCACTGAGGCCAGTAAATAAGTGTTAATAGCCATGTTGAGCTCAGTTAGACTACTTTCTTTGCTTAAATTACCGATTTTGGTTGTATTATTGCCAGCCAGCCTTTTGCTTGTTGACATTCTTATTGAATGATTGTGCAAGAAATGTTGATATCTTCATATATTGTTTTGACCCTTCACTAATCCACTTTATCCGTCATTTCTTTCTTCTGAAATGTCTCCTTTCCGCATGCTTTTATTATCCATCTATCAAAGTATGTCCTTTTTTTTCTCCTATAAAATGATGCTGACTTGTGTCCTTCAGGAATCTTTCTAGAAACTGTCACCTCTTATTTTTAAAAGTAATATAAGCCAAGAGGACACTAGGTTCCCATGATAACAGAGTTTTATCTTCTTTCTTTGCCACAGGATTGTGTTGTTTTTTGGAGGGAGAGGAAAGGTGTGGAAATGTTCTAAAGCAATGAAGGACTGCTTGTTTAAAAAAAAATACATTTTCTAAGTTCTTCTTGATGATTTGAACTTTATTAATATAAATAATTTACTAGGTAAAACAGCTCTCAAGTAATGGCAACAATTTACAACTGAATTTCATGCCCATATTCTTTTTCCTACCATTCCAAATCGCATTTCTACCTAATCTTATTACCTTGGGGTCACAGTCAAAATTAAGGTCCTTCATTGCTCTTACCTAGTCTTTATTAATATGAAATATTCACACACTAATATAGTTCGACATGTACTATGTGGCAAACAATGTAGAGAGAGACAGTGATGAAAATGGAGATGTATTCAGTGGGCAGAATAAAAAGGGAACACAGCACAAGAGTGTGTCAGGTAGAGAGAGGATACTTCTAGACCTCTTGCGCTTGAGTTTTCTTTTGGGTATTCAAATAGAGATAGCCAATATGCAGATGGTATGCAAATTTTGGTTCAGAATAAATAAATCTTAGTAGACATACAATAATACCTAACATTTGAGTATACACTTTACCACTATATGATACCTTTTCTATTTCTAGATAAGAATTATAGGGATATAGATGGCAATTGACATCATTGCAATGGATATGATCATTGAAATAGTGAAAGAAAACTGCCTCAGACAGAAACCTGGGGAATAGGCACCCAACCTATCAAATCTCCCTTATAGCATTTTGGATTCACCTTCTATTCTGGCAGTTCCTGTGCTTCCATGTCTGTACTTCGACGCCAGCCACCTTGGCAGCTTCTCCTTATGCTGCCTACCTTACAAACAAATCCAGGAACTGTATCTCCAAACCTGCCTTCTGAGAACATGAATGGATTTGAATTTTTGCTTTGAACTATAAAAAAAAACTCCTGGTCATAAGCTTGAAGGTTCTACTAATTATTACAAAAATTCCCCCCCTGCTACTTTCCATTACATACTTCTCACTAGTCACACAAGCACAATTAATGTGACCAAGCTTCACATCGGTTTCTAAACTACCTCATTTCTTTTTTTGTGATACTTCCCTCCACATTTATTTCCCTGTGCACTGAAGTATCTCTTGCCTCTCCTGCAAAATATACTCATCTTCTTCAGATAGCCTTCTTATATAAATGCCTACTTAACCCACTTCCATCTCACTACCATTATAAATCACCATGATTGCTCAACATGCATAAACAATTCTGTACAGATGTTGCTAGAAGCAAATGTTTATCTGCTTCTCTAATTCTGTTTATTAATGATCAGAGAATGATCATGTTACTGGATATGTGTAATATATACTGTGCACAAATGGCCAATTGTCTAGTATTAAAATTCAAAAATAGCCTCAAACCCAAACTATACTAAAAATACTTTAATCTTCCTTTAATAATTCTGAAAGCACTTTAAGGTTTTGCAGAGTCTCAGGGTTATCATTTTCATTGTCCTCATGTGTAGGGAAGTAATAAAGGTTTCTAGTATATAGGTCATCAGATTGATCAGCTTTTATGCATTTTTTTAGGTTTGCCTCACATCCCCATTATATTGTAAGATTTAAAAGCCAGAATCATATCTTCTATTTATTGTGTACTTCACAGAGGACTTTACATAAATGGGTATGAATTCCATCTTTTTTATTGTCTGGATTAGAGATTAGAGCGTGCAAAGAGACCCTTGTTTTAATAACTCCTATCTTTTACCTTTACTGTTGGGTTGTCGGAAAAGTCATGAACGTATTTTTTCTATGTTTATCGGTCCAAAAATGCGTCATGACTTTTCTGACAACCCAATGTATATGTCAGGACTTACCAACTTATTCCACAACTAGAGGAAAATGTAAGCAGTGGCCACTTCTCCCTTTGTTACTAACTGATTAGTGCCTCAGAATTCTCTGACTAAACCTCTGTCATATAGCACACTGTAGGAGTCAGCACTTTTCACTAATACCCAGTTCTCTACTCATTGGCACATGGAGAAGTTATATTTCCCTCCCGGGAAATCACCATATGACTTACTTGGGCAATGAAACATGAGTGGAAGTGACAAATGTCACTTCCTAGCAGAATATTTAGTTCTAATGCTCAAATCTCTAGCTCTCTTCTCTGTCATGATGATCCTAAAATCACCCATTGATGTGGGATTGTCACAAGATTGAAGTAGCTGGAACAATAAACCAACATATGGAGGATACCTGCCTTCTGGAGGCAGTCAGACCCACAGGAGGCAATGCGTGGAAGAAATTAAAAAGTGTTGTGCAAAGCCCTGTGTAGATTTTTGGGTTGTTCTTTTACCACTGTATAACAGCATAACCTGATATAGTCCTTATTTTATAAATATCTTATTATATATTTTTTTTCCATAAACAGTGTATTCTTTGAGGGCAGGGGCCATGTCCAAATCATTATTTACCCATAGTATTTTGCCAAAATACTTTTTAGGCTGTCAACTAGCATTTGCAGAATTAATGAATGAAAAGTGAGTAATCTTTATTTCCATAAAAAAATGTGATAATATTCTCCACTTGATCATTCTTTTTACTTCCATCTTTTAATGTTAGAGTTTAGCCTGAGGAATTTGAATTCCTACTACAGTTTTGTAAGTCCAAAGTTTCTTATAGCTGCCAATTAATCATAAATTGCCTTCAGATAAGAGTCCTTGCCAAACCAGAAGTGTCTTCTTCAATCCCATCTTGGTTCACATTGTACCCCTTTCTTCTTTTTTCTGAAACTAGTTATCTTCTGCTTTTTTAAAGCTGTTGTTTGTACAATTGTTTAGGTTATTTCCCTCCAAGGTTAGCTTGACAGTAGGAGACAATTTTCTCAGCTCCCTCTGCCAATTTGATCCATTAAACAAGCCTGCTGGAATATGTCATCGGAAGTACTGTATACTAACTCTGTGTGGAAATAGACTGGGTATGATGGCTATAACAAATGTGATGAAGTTACAGATATCCCTGAAGTTTCTAAAGTTCTCATATATCCTACTTTATAAGTCTTAATTTTCTTACTAGATGATTCAAGGGAAACTTCCTGAGAGCCTTCTGAAATCTGATATAAGCAGTTTAAAGTGGAATCCAAGGTAGATTCGAGATGATCCTTACCCATTTCTTACCCATCTGGGAACACATGGTATTAGGAAACAACAAGGCCAAGATCAATGCATTGGATCAGCACCACCTGTTCCAGGTTATGATCATGCATCATTCTTCCTTAGCTCAACCAGCCAGAAGTTCTTGGAAAATTAGGCAATATTTAATTGTGACAAATAGACAAAGAAAGGTATTATGTGTTAGAAATAATATGGGCTTGGGAGTCTGAAAAACCTGGGTTTAGATTTCAAATCTACTACTTTATTGCTTTGTGAGACAGTGGAAAATTTGCTTATGTGAGTTAAGAATTTTTCTTTTTGGAAGTATTTGCTTTGCGCGC
>NW_017731881.1:930364-942480 GCF_001890085.2 Hipposideros armiger | reverse complement strand
AGCTCAAAAGGCAAGACCACAGATATTCTTTCTATAAGAAATATATTTTAAATATAAAATCAAAACAAGTTGAAAATAAAAGGAATAAAACAAGTGTGTACTGTTAAGATAAGAATATTGAGGTGGCAATGTTAATATTAGACAAAATAAGGAAAGGAGAATCTTTTCAATAAAGGGTGTTGGAGCAACTGGATGTCTTTATGGGAAAAAATTAACATCTATCCTTACTTCATACCATAAACAAAAATTGTCTAAAAATAGAACTAAATGTAAAACCAAAACTAACACTTCTAGAAGAAATTATAGAGGAAAATCTGTCAGTTCATAATAAGCAGATTATTTAGACAAAACCCAAAAAAATCATGAACCATAAAGTTGATAAATTCAACTTCATCAAAATTAAAAACTTCTGTGCTTTAAGTATTGTGGTTAAGAAATTGAAAGACAATGGAAAATTGTAAAAATAAATCAATACATGTATTAAATTATATATACATGATAAAGATACATAAAACAAATATTTATATTTATATAAATATATAAATTTATTTTACATACATTTGAAATGTATAAATATTTATTTAGTTATGCATACATATGTGTGTGTGTATATATGTATATACCCACATATGTATGGTGGATAGGTTTCCAAAGTATATAATAAACTCTTTCAACCCAATAAGAAAACAAAAAATTAAAAACGGGTAAAAATACTTGAGCAGGCACTTCACAAAATATTCAAATGGCCATTAAACACAGGAAAATGCTCAACATCATTAGTGATAAGAGAATAAAAATCAAAACCACAATGAAAGACCACTGTCAACCTATTAAAATTGATAAAACTAAAAAAAAGTTCTAATACCAAATATTGGTAAACATAGGGAGAAACTAGAATACTCAAACAATCCAGCAACTAGAATACTCAAACAATCCTGGTAGAATATAAAATAATAAACTACTTTTTTTTTTAAGCTGAGCCATCCTGCCACCTGTTGACAGCTCAGCGACTGCTCAGCTCAGGCCAAGAATCAAACCGCTGTTGCTCAGAGCTCAAATTGTTGAGTGAGCTTTTAACCAACTGAGCCACTCGGCCAGTCCAATAAACTACTTTTTAAATAAAGTTTGGCAATTTCTTATAAAGTTAAATGTCCGTTTACTATATAACCCAGAAAATCTACTCCTAGGTATTTACTAAAGAGAAATGAAAACATGTCTACACAAATGTATGTCCAAGAATATTCCTAGCAACTTTTTTCATAATAGCCAAAACCTAGAAACTAAATAAATGTCAGTAAACTGAGGGAAGGATAAACAAGTTGTGATATATTTATACAACAGAATAATGCTCAAAAGAGAAATGAACTTCTGATATGTAAAACAAAATGGATGGGTAAATATTTAAAAAGAAAAAAAAGTTTTCCTGAGTGAAAGTGTCCAGATTTCAAAGAGCAAATGCTCTATGATACATATTTATGAAAGTGTGAAAAATACAAAAATAATCTATATTGATATAAAATAAATCAGTAGTTGCCTGGGGTTTGAGATTGGGAGAACCAGCAGAGAAAGGACATAAAAGAACTTTAAGGACATGAAAAGGGATAAAAAGCGTTCTATATCTTGATTTTAGGAGTCATACACAGTGCATAAATTTGTGAAAACGCATCAAAATATGCAGTTAAAATCTATGCATTGTATTATATACAAATTGTACTTCTATAAAATTAAATAAACAAATATACATCTTACAGATCGATATGTATCAATATATCTTATTGTATCTCTAAAAATGAAGTTGCTCTCATTATCGCTAGTATTGAGCTAGCAAAATATTTTCACCCAAAACTCACAACTTTGGGTCTGCTAGTCCAGAGGACTTCATCCCTAAGGGAAGACTGCTTCTACCCGAGGACACAGCCATGGTCCTATTAAAACTGGAAGTTGTTTCCCCTTTCCCCAATTCCCCAGCACTGTTCCCATCCCCCCAATTCCCCAATAAAAATCTTTAAAAAAAAACAAAAAAAAACTGGAAGTTGATGCTGCCACCAGGCCAGTTTGAGCTTCTCAGGCCAATAAATCAACAAGCAAGAATAGAGTTATCTTGTCACCTGGAATGATTGATCTTGGCTTTCAAGGGGTCCAAATGGGCTGCTCTTCCATAATGGAAATATGAATTAGTATGTTCGGAATAGAGGCGATACCCTGAGGAACATCTAAATAATTCCATGTCCTATGATAAAAGTTAATGTAAAATTATAATTCAATAAAAGCTGGACTGCTACTGGCTCATACCATTCCTGAATTATGTTTTGGATCACCCTACCAGCCAAGGAAACACTATCAACTACATATTTGCTGAGAACAAAGGAAAATAAAGAACAGAGAGTGAAAAAGATAGTTTTACATACCAGCTATGACCTGTGACCAGTGATAGAAAACAGAACTGTAATCGTTATTAATGTCTTCCTTATTTTGACATGAACAAGTGTGTGGATATATTCATTATCTTCCTTTTTTCCATTTCTCTTAAGAAGTGTTAAAATTAGTTAACCTTAAGTCTGAATGGATAAGAAAACAAGACCCTTACATATGCTGCCTACAAAAGACTCACTTCAGATCTAAAGGCACACACAGACTGAAAGTAAAGGGATGGGAAAGATATTACATAAAAATGGGAAAAAAAAGCCAAGGTAGTGATACTTATACCAGACAAAATAGACTTTAAAACAAAATCTATAACAAGAAACAAAGAAGGACCCAGTAATCCCATTCCTGGATATTTATTTGAAGAAACCCAAATGCTACTTAGAGGGGACATGTGCATCCATATGTTCATTGCAGCATTGTTTACAATGGCCAAGATATGGAGACAGCCTGGGTGTCCATCGATGGATGAATGGATAAAGAGGAGGTAGTACATGTATACAGTGGAATACTGCTGGGCCATGAAAGGAAATGGGTTCTTGCTAGTATCTACAGTGGCATGGATGGACCTGGAGGGTATTGTGCTGAGTGGAATATATCAGACAGAGAAAGACACATGCAATATGATTTTGCTTATATGTGGAATCAGAAGAACAAAATAAACAAACAAAACAGAAACAAACTCATAGATACAGAGAACATTTTGATGGTTGCCAGATGGGAGGGCGATTAAGGGTGAGTGAAAAAGGGGAAGGGATTAAGAAGTACAAAGTGGTGGGGATGTAGGGTATAGCATAAGGTATATGTCAATAATATTGTAATAATTATGTATGGTGGTACTAGATTTATCAGGGTGAAAGATGGGAAGTGGATTGGGGGGCAGGGTGAAAAAGGTGAAGGGATTAAGAAGTAAAAATTGATAGTTACAAAATAGTCATGGGGATGAAAAGTAAAGTATAAGGAATATAGTCAATAATATGGAAATAACTATGCATAGTGCCAGGTGGGTACTAGACTAGTCAGGGGCTCACTTCTTAAATTATATAAATGTCTAGCCACTATGCTGTACACCTGAAACTAATATAAAATAATATTGAATGTCAAAAAGAAAGGAAGGAAGGAAGAAGGAAGGAAGGAAGGAAGGAAGGAAGGAAGGAAGGAAGGAAGGAAGGAAGGGAGAGTTTAAAAAAAGTAATTAACCTTATATCTCAGCAATTAAAAGCAACTATTATGTTCAGCTAGAAGAGGAATGAACATCCTCCAAATATAGAGGGACTTTATATATTATTTTGTAAGAAGGCTAGTAAGAAAGTTAAGTATGAATAAAAGAGGTGCAGATAGATGCTGTATTGACAAACAGTGGACTGTGAGGGCTTTGAGCTGTATCAGTATAGCTTAGCTGAAACTCCCTATATAATCCTGGGTTAGGATTGGCCACTTAGCTTGCATAGAAATCTTTTGCAAAAAAATTATACAAGGATTGGCTTTTTACCTTGTATGGTCTATACAAGATTTCAAAAGCAGAAATATAGAAATAGTCATTTTTATGTTCTGAAGGCTAGTACACAGCTCTAGGCGCTATGGCCCCTCATGCACAATTTCATTTATCTACTCGCTTATTTGCAGATGTGAGCAGCGCCCAAACCCGCAGCCCCTCAGTCTCCGCAGACCTTATCCCTTAGCTTCCCCAAGTCCTGGTCCAGACACCCGTGTAACACTGTGTCATAAGACACAGCCTTCTCCTATAGGTGACCGGCGTCAGTAAGGCTGGGAATGAAGAGAAACAGGTGTGGATTCCAGTTTGTCCTCATAGGCTCCTGCTTCTCTTTGCTTCTCCCACTTCACACCCAGTTTTCCTTCCTAACTGCCAACCTAGCTGACCTAAAACTTCCCTCTACCATCGGTATATTTCTTTTTCTCTAGGAACCTCCTATTAATAATGTAAAAACTTGATTATAGAGTAAAAGCACCTTTTTACAGCCAGGAAGAGATTTCACAACTCTCTGCTGGCATGTATCATTTGAAAAGTTAGCGTGTATTTCATATGTTGCAATATAACCTTTGGATAAAGAACACGTTTTTTTAAAGAAAAGTTAGAGAAAGTGAGAGAGAATATGGAACAGTACTGCTATCATGCTCTAAGGTTGGGGGACATAGGACAAGGGAGGAGTGGCCACAGTGATATGTGTGAAACACACAGAAATCAAATCCCTAGATGCTATGTAAGTTGGTATTGCATTTACAACATCTGTGTAGCTAATGGTATTTACCAACACATGACTCAGTGACTATTTGAGAAGATGCACTTAAGAAATACAGTTAAGACCAAAGTACAAGGGGAAAAATGTTTCTCCTCAGAAACTGATATGACTTTTTTCCTTAAGAATAAAAATGATACAATCAAACATATCTCTCTTTGTTTTGCCCTGGCCACTTGGAAGCTTTAAGTCACTTTTTAAAAATTAATTTTAGAAACATTTTTTCCCCCTGTTCTTATTTTCCTGGTCTTTTTATGGGCAATGAATTATGTTTTTCCAAATTATGACATACTCATATAGTCTTAAAAACTGACAGAAATATTTATTTTAAAAAATTGAAAAAGAAAATAATACATGAATAAAGAAAAGCAAACAAATTTAATAGACATTTCCCCAACTGAATATTCCAATATAAATGACTGGATTTATAGTTATTAATACTAAATATATACCCGCTTACTTCATTTATTATTAGTAAAGAATCTTAGTCATTTGAGACCATTTTATCTAATCTATTTTACTTAGAAAGGCATGAAAAAATTATTTTTGATGGGACATATATATTTAACACTCAACCTTTTACTATGTCAACAGTCTACGTTTCTTTCTCATAGGAACATAATTATTTCAACTAATAGATTCTCTTTATGAAGGACCATTCTAGGCACTGACAATTATGGCACTGTAACCTTTACCTCATATATTTCAATTTTTAGATATTATTCAGTTTAGGGCTTATTGCATAAGATGGTTTAAGAAATTGTCTGAAATTAAGGAAAACATTAATATGTCGTTAGGTCTTATGGTCAGTTCATTTCAATCTATACATCATGGTGAGTGTCTGTTCCACTGTGAAAATATTGTCATGTTTTCCCCATTAGTGTTATTAGGTTGGTGCAAAAGTAATTGCGGTTTTGGACCATGAATTTTAAATTATAACTAGACTCAAACACATCTTTATTAATCAAAATAGGAACCATTACAATCAACACATTTTTGCCAACAAGAAATAAGTTTGTTTATTCCTGAAGCATAACAATCCGTGCTGCTGGATTTGATGAACTCTTGGAAAGCATTTTCTGCATCCAGCTGGTTGGGGAAGTGTTTTTCCTGCAAAAAGTTGTCAAGATGCTTGAAGAAGTGGTAGTCAGTTGGCGAGAGGTCAGGTGAATATGGCGGATGAGGCAAAACTTCGTAGCCCAATTCATTCAACTTTCGAAGCCTTGGCTGTGCGATGTGTGATCTGGCGTTGTTGTGAAGGAGAATTGGACCCTTTCTATTGACCAATGCCGGCTGCAGGCGTTGCAATTTTTGGTGCAGCTCATCGACTTGTTGAGCGTACTTCTCAGATGTGCTGGTTTCACCGGGATTCAGAAAGCTATCGTGGATCAGACCAGCAGCAGACCACCAAATAGTGACCATGACATTTTTTTGGTGTAAGTTTGGCTTTGGGAAGTGCTTTGGAGCTTCTTCTAGGTCCAACCACTGAGCTGGTCATCGCTGGTTGTCATATAAAATCTACTTTTCGTCGCACGTCACAATCCAATCAATAAATGGTTCCTTGTTGTTGCATAGAATAAGGGAAGACGACACTTCAAAACGACAATTTTTTTTATTTGAGTTCTGCTCATGAGGCACCCACTTATCGAGCTTTTTCACCTTTCCAATTTGGTTCAAATGCCAAACAACCATAGAATGGTCAACATTGAGCTCTTTGGCATCTTCTCTTGTAGTTGTAAGAGGATCAGCTTCGATGATTGCTCTCAATTGGTCATGATCAACTTCCAATGGCCAGCCACTACACTCCTCATCTTCAAGGCTCTCATCTCCTTTGCAGAACATCTTTAATTACTACTGCACTGTACATTCGTTAGCAGTTCCTGGGCCAAATACGTTGTTGATGTTGCGCGTTGTCTCCACTGCTTCATGACACATTTTGAACTCGAATAAAAAATTGCTGAAATTTGCTTTTTGTCTAACATCATTTCCATAGTCTAAAATACATATAAAATAAATAGCAACTAATAAGTCATTAACAACAAAAAAATAAAGCGAGAACTGTGCATTAAAATGATGTATAACATAACCACTTTTATTTAAGAATGTATTCCAATATCAAAGGCAAATTTCAACAAGGCAAAAACCACAATTACATTTGCACCAACCTAATATTTTAGCACATAAGATATAACAAGAGAGATATCACAGTTATTCCTGATTCCATGTGTCCTAGTGCCATTAGCATTCATGCTAAATGAGTACCATTTAACTTAATAAGAAGTCCATTTTCTCTGTCCATTTACTGCCCTTTTAAGTGTGTATTTTCCTTCCTAAACCTGCTGCAAGGCATGTGAGCAACCAGTAAATTGAAGATTTAAAAAGAATTTTACTTCATATGCCTGAAACTGAATTATTGTTTATTGGCATTCTAAAAGCAGATAGGACCTATGGCTATGTCACACTCTTTGTCTTCTTTCCTCACATCTTAGTAATATTCCCACCAAAGTGGCTTATTCAGTAATCTAATAATTTGAGTATCAACCTTTCAGCCCCATTTATTTCTTGATGAATTATTTGGATTTTTCTTTTTGAGTGAATGTTTGGGTACCATTGTTGTGACTGAAAGAAACCATGGCACATTATTAATCTCAGGTAGATGTTGTATTTAACTGCTTAAATGTCTTTCTGTATTTAGATGATCGAACTTCACAATAAGAAAGCACAAATTCTGAGAAATTATATGGCTGCTGAAATGGAGCTGCCATTTTCTAAAGTATAACATCCATTTCTTATATGAATTTTTATTCAACATGTTGAACTGCAAACCACAAAGAATGAGATATTGGCAAAGGAGATGCTATAGAAAGAACAACAGCAAAAAAAAATCTTGATGGATTCCTTAATCATATAAGTCACTGGTGAACAATAAAGCACTGTGAAGATTGCTTTAGAAATTAGGTCTTGACCTGACTTTTTGAAAAATAGCACAAAGTAAATTGAAAACATAAATGAGTACGTGTTTTTGAGAGAGGTTGCATTTCAGTATAATGAAGATGAAGGATGTTTGTTTTATCAAAGACAAACATTAAAATTAATGACACCAATTCTGAAAATGATGAATTACTCAATTTAGAGTATATAGCATATATTCATGTCATAGGTATGTACATAAAGGGTGTGTCTTTTCTCGCAACATAATTTGACTAAGATGAGGCAGATCAAGCCAGGACAACCTACAGTTCATTCAGAGGCACACGGCATTGTGCTGCCAACCTGAGTTCAGGAAGGAGCTATGGAATGTCCAGGACAGTTTGCAGACATAGCAATGTTGTCCTCTTGAGCCTGACAACACAGTTAGTTATTCTCCCCCAGTCTTCCTTTCTTCTAGCTTCTTTACTTCATTCAGCTTTCTTTCCCTGATGCCAGCCCTCCCCTTTCTGGCCCTTTTCACCACGTCTGGCTCCAGATTTATGGGCATTTTCTTCCAGCCTCAGCCTGAGACTGCTGAGCTAACACAATACGTACCCTGGTGCAAGACTCCCTGACCTTCAATCTCAGTTGTTAAGATTCAGCACTACTTACCACAAGGGTCAACTACTGCATCAGTTATTATTGTTTCATCCACGTTTGTGCTTATTGTTTTCTAAATTTCCGGAAGCCAAGCTGAAAACAACACCTGACCCCTTGGGTGTTGCCATCACCAGGTGCTAGCCAGAGCCCAGTGCTTCAGTAGCAGAAATAGATCAGCCCTTGTGACATCAGCATTTGCACAAACTAGATTCACAAGGAAAACACCGACTAAAGAGAATAGTTTTAGCCAACAAACAAAAGTTAGACAATTTACAAACCAACAATATTCTGATCCACATAAAGATAATTAAACCTAAAATATTGAGTAATAAGAATCACAAAATTGCCTGGTATGCATGCCGTTTATAAAGCTCACACTATTTAAGCTTTTCTAGATGATTCAGTGTTATGCAAAGTGCATGCTTTTAATTTTGTGGTTAGTTTTCTTTAATCAGAGAGATCACAGAATAGTGAGTCTCTCTTAGGACTCTGCCACTTAAAGCTGGCTTGATTAAGTTGCTTAAACACCCTCAGCTACAGTTTCTACATCGCAAAATGAAATAGAATCTACCTTGCAGAGTTGCTTTAAGTACTTAAAATAACATTAATAAAGTAGCATACACTAGGCACTCAGTAATGTATTCATCGTTATAAAACTAAAATTACTATGGCATGCCATATATGTAAGTATGCATATATGTAACATTCTTATACTCTGTTTATGTATGTGTGTGTGTGTGTATATATATATATATATATATATATATATATAATTTAAATATTATAATTGGTAATATTAAAAAAATATTTCATATATAACAATGGACTTTTCCCACAAGGCCACAGTCTCTGACATTCTGGCACTTGGCCTTATTTCCTCCATCTCCTCTCAGCTCATGGTAAGATCCTCTATGTTCCCTTTGCTAAGGAAGCTGAAAGCCTATTCGGTCCCTCGATTCCTATGAAGGAAGGGAGGGAAACAGGGAAATCTCCAGACTTTTTAATGTATCCTGTGAAGAATAAATATGTTTCAGAATATGTACTGTCCCTCCAGCCTGTTTTTATTCAACCCAACTTGGCATTCATTTAGGAAGATCAGAGAGAGGTATCTTTTCACGTAAAACCAGTTTTCACCCCTGACTAGATGTCGCTTGAAATAGTACTGTCTCTTTCTTTCTAGTTGTGTTTCTAACTTCACTTTGTCTTCCCTTATAGCTTTAAGCAGATTGTGCTGCCCCAAGGATAACTGTAGTCAAGTCAGTGTGTGCCCTATTGGCTCAATCCCTTTCATGACATAGCCCAGTCATAAGATTGGAATAGTCAGGTAAAATTTATCCTGCTTCCCTTGCGCTGTGGATGTGTTTGTTTCACAAGAGTGTTGTTAACTGTGTCCCTCTCTACGTCTTCCATAAGAAGTCCCTTGTCCCCTCAATTTCCCTGCACGTGTTGGAATTTCCTGCCCAACTAACATCACTTTCAAGGTGTTTTTAGTTGATTATTTTAATATTTTTAAACTTATTTTAGATACTTAATATACTGGGTACCAGTATATTTGCACCCTTCACAATTACTCCAGATACAAATAAATCTAATAATAAAAAGATGTTTTTGCAAATTGACTTGTTTTCAGGGTGGTCTGTCTAGGATCACTTTGGCATTTCTCAAAGAGGGGTTTATTTCCATATATAAAAAAATCCCCTTAAATCCTGATGAAATCAGAAACGCTAGAAAACCTGACTATATCAAATGAGAATTTCAGCTTAGGAGATGAGGCTCCTTGAGTGTGTGTGTGTGTGTGTGTGTGTGTGTGTGTGTGTGTGTGTGTCGCTCTTATACCCCCGTACTCCATAATCCATGACTCTGTGACTCTTAACATAACAGAGGCCCCTTTCCTTCTTCCTCTCATCCTCAAATATTGAATCAGAGCCTCAAACTTTTTTAATGTAAAAAGGCCTCAGAACTTCACGCTTCATCTTATTTTTTTTTCTTTATAACATCCTATGAGATGAGTTGTATTAGCCTGATTTACAGATATGGAAACAAAGCTCAAAAAGTTGAATAACTTGCCTCAGGTCAAATAATACATAGCACAGCCAGAATTTGAACTGAGGGCTATCTAGGGCCAAAATCATGTGAATTAATATAAAATTGTATTTCTCGAGGGGACATCACAGAAAGTTTGATTATTTCCTAAAGAAGTAAAAAAGTGGGAAAGAGACCTTAAAAAGGCTATAATATTAACAAGAGTGGGAGCACAGAAATAACTATGGAATTGTGTGAGCCATAAATGAAGACCAGCAAACCATTAAGTTTGGTTGTTTTGTCTAATATGAGGGTGAGAATTAGAGATACATTTGGAAAATGGGGTTGGGGACAACCTGGAGGCCTTAAATGCAGGGATGGAGAGTTTGGACTTCATTCATGGGCCATGGGGAACTAGTGGAGGCATTGGAGAAGAGGGGTGCATTTCAAGAAGAACAATGTGGAAGTGGTTTCACATGGAAGAAACACAGCGAAGGAGACTCGAATTGCAAAGACCAGTTGTCCAGCAATCAGAGGTCCAGGAGTAGAAATGGGTTTGAGACCATGGGAAAGAAGGGAGGGAACAGTTATAATGTTAGAGGAAGATTAAATATAAAGTGGGAGGTTCTTCTAAAAGACCCTCCAACCTGTTTTTTGCAATAATTCATGATTTATCTGCAAGTTTTGTCAATATCCAGCATTTTTTTAACATATAAACTACAAATCTAGATCAGGAAGCATTAGAAAGTTTGGACCAATACTGTGAAGAGAGGGCATAATTCTAACTCAAAGCCACTGGCTAATAATAATAAAAAATAAATATTATTATCCTGGAAAGATGGGGTACATATAAGAGAAAATGAAGTTGACCGGTGAATCTGCATTATTAGCTTGATTGACATATTGTATGTTAAAATTTTATTATTGGAAAGAAAGAAGAACACACAGCAGAAAAATTAAAGGGCTATTATTCAGTGAGATATTTAGAAGGACGAAGGAATCCAATTGCTCTTTCCCTCCATTCGGTTAGGGACTGTCCTCCAGCTGCGCACCTAGGATTGGCGCTTCCCCTTGCCATTAAAGGTAAAGCAAAGTGTAAATAAAATCGAAAACACATGTATAAAGCCAATACATACAATTTAGATAAAACGAGATAAGAGTATAAAATAAACAAGATAAAATAACAAACTAAAAATTCAGACTCGATAAGATACAATAAAAAAGAGAAGACAATAAAACAAAATGATTAAAGAAGTTTAAAGTAAATAAGTAAATATTGATGAAAAGAGTACACTAAGAATATAGACTATTTAAGGTTGAAGAATTCAACTAAAAGAACATCCATTAAAAAAGGATAGAACAATAAAGAAGCCCTGCAGAACTCAGAGTTAACCCTTGGGCCAAATTGAGCTATCAGTTTCCAGCAGCCATCCTGCCATGCATGTCCCTTCTGAAGCTGGGCTTCTCACCAGAAGGTCCACCACCAAGAGCAGGAGGCCCCTGGCAAATGCATTCAGGTAAGGAACCTAGGAGATTTGCCCTTTGGGAAGAAGGTTTTCATTTCCAACAGCCGGGCTTCTCTTTGCATATCTGACAAACAGTTCCAATGGCAAAACCCCAGCTTTTTTTTCTACCTAGATCCCGCAAGTTAGCAAGGCCTCTCTTCTACACAAAATAGGGAGATGAATTAAGAATGTTCGGCAGCTAATTGAGTGTGGGGCAACAAAGAAGGTCCCAAGGTTACAAGTTTTTTTTTTTTTATTGTTAGTTTCAGGTGTACAGAACAATGCAATAGTTACCCTTTTCACCCTCACAAAGTAACAACCCCCCTCCCCCCATCCA
>NW_017731881.1:870902-930169 GCF_001890085.2 Hipposideros armiger | reverse complement strand
GTATGTGTGAAGCAATGAATACTAAAGAGAACAGCTCACAGACAAATCACACGGAGATGGGTCAGCAAGAGCCAGTATTAGAGAAACATTTGTGTCTGCTTAAATTTGACTATTGGAAAGAATCAGTTTTGATTGTTTTATAATACATATCTTAGAGTTATTGAAGAGCCAATGACTCAGAACTTCTGATTAGCTACCAACCCCCCAGTAAGGCAGGAGCTTTATTTCATTGGCCAAGTAAAAACCAAAGGCAGTCAACGTGATGGCATTTAGTTGTGGTAACAGCAGAGAGTGTGAAGGTGTGCCTCTGGAGCTGGCTTGCCAAGCTTGACCACTGGCTCTACCATTCTGCAGCTGGAAGATCTCTGGCAAAATACTTCAATCTTCATGTACTTGAAGTCCTTTACCTGTCAAACGGGGATAATGCTATAGGGTTGTGATGAGAAACAAATGCATGAATCTATGGAAAGCACTTAAAACACTGCCAAGCATATAAAATGTGTTCAGTGAATATTTGTTATCACTGATATTATTCTATTAGCAAGGGCTGGATGTTTGGAAAAGATAGCCAGAATATCTTTAATTCTTAAAAAAAAACCTCAAAATGCAGTGCAACGTCTGAGGAGCAGCTATAAACCTAGAACAAATGGGGAAAAAATAAATCTCAATCTTTAGACAAAATTTCTAATGCCAATAGGTAACCTTTCTTAAGAAAGTTTTGACAAAATGTCAGTTAAATATAAAGGGCACAAAAATAATAAAATCTAGCATTTATTTAATACTTACTAGGAACTAGGAAATCAGGAAATGCTCTAAGCATTCAGCATTTATTATATTATTGACTCCTAATAATATGAGTCAGGTACTACTGTAACCAAGCCAGTTTACTGATGAAAAGTAGAGCAGTTAAGTAACTTGCCCAAGGTCACACAGCTAGTTTGTAGAGGAACCAGGATCCAAACACAAGCTTATTTAACAGCCAAACCCTCTAAGAGAATTCTGTTTTTCTAATGAAGTAAACTTAATTTCGTTCTCTTCCCAGAAGGCCATGTTTATTGGGTGGCTAGTCTTTCCTATAGCCTGTTTTCCTTTGGGGTTCTCTAGTTGAAACTTCCATTTCTATGAGCTTTACTGGTATGACCCTCCGTTTCCTTCCTCACCTTCCATTCTCTCTTCCTGGGCTGAGTGTGAGTCACAGATAAAGTGAGGGGCCTAAGGGAGAGGGAAGACTAAATCTAGATTAAAATCTATATGCCAAAAGAGTGACCATCTTTATTTCAAAGCCTGTTAGTTTGAAGTATATATGTTCAATATTATATATATTCAACATAATATACATATTATAATTCAACATAATAATGTATACACATGCTACTCAATGTTAAAAAAAAATTGTTAGGTCAACGCTATTCTGTTTACAATACACATTATGTTTTCAATATTGTTCAAAAATGAATCCTGGGTAGTCAATCACAGATTTCACTTGGCATTTACTTCTCTCTTTTCAATTGACATTTCTAATAGTTCAACCCATCTGCCTTTTAGCCGTTCCCATCCTCTTCTGCCATCCTATTCTGTAGGCATAAAACTATATAATAAAACTCTCTGACATAAAACACAGGGGGAATAATGGCCTCGGGTTGAGCAAATAACTATGAGTAAGATGCCTTTTCGAAGTGTAAGGAAAAAACAGATGAGCGGAAAATATGCCAATTTGGAATGAGATACAATAGTGACTACATCACACAAAGGGGTTATAGCACAGAAATAGTAACAGAATATTGTCATGACCACCCCTGACCATTGATTTATGGAACCAGGGCTCCAGGGTCCCCCACAGAGCTGGCATCCAAAGGCATAATGCAAGGCTACCTAATCAATTCATGGGTGACCCCACAGCACCAGTCAATGGAGGTTAGTAGTCATTTTCAATTCACTGTAAAAGAAGAGCTTTTAAGGAAGCCCTTAATCAAAGGTAATTAGTCTGGAGGGTGATGGAGGACCCATTTAGCCATGGCTATGTGAAGTCATACAAAGAAGCCTAAGGAGGGTTGGCCTTAGGGCATCTTATTTACCATCTCAAATTCAGTTTGATTTTATGCTTTGTTCAAAATAGCATCTGAGCAATTCCTTTTCTTACCAAACCTGATCTTGGCCCATTGCAGTGTCCAGGAGGTCCCTGTGGTTTCTCTCTACACACTCTACCTTCTAGTTACAAAGAGAAGCACAATTATACTCACTGACAACATGTATTATTTTCTTTCTGATTCATTGTGATAAAAATAAATTTCAAAAGTACATAGATTCACATAGAAAACATCAACACTCAGCAATAACTACTGTTAATAGTTTGCTATATGGCCCTCCAGTTACATTTTCTTTGCCTTTATGCAAATTGATAATACCTAGAGCTTTCCTTTTCTGTGCTTACTTACTTTTGACACTTCTCTTAGGGAAATCCACATGGCCCCTAGGAGAATTGGGGTTCTTATAGCTGGAAGGCAAAGACACAGTAAACTAGCAAAGTTTAGTCTGCTGGACCTATAAAGCAGAAGGCCCTGAGAGGAGCCAGCCCTACAGTTTATGACATGGTAATAGGTTGAGGAGAGAATAAAGCAGCGTCATCCACTCTGTGGGAGACTGACTGAGGATTACTCAAGCATGGGGCCGACATGAATTGGGACAAGTCATGGGTGGAGTGGGTTGGTGAGCAGATGACCGGGCTGGGGGGATCATGTGCAGGGCAGTCATGTGAGAATCGAGGGACTGCTGAGGGCCATCCTGTCCCAGCATCTCTGAGAAGTTGGGACTGGTCTGCAGGCCTCCTGAGCCATCAAGTCATCACATTTGTCGCCTATGCTGAGGAGACCTGGTGGTCAGTCTTGTAATTCTTGAGAGAGGACCTTTCAATCATAGTAGAAACCAGGCTAGCTAGCCATCAGTGTCCCCAAAAGGAAACAACGTGATGTCTGCATTTTCAATTCCCAGACAAGGATGAATAGCTTACATTTTTGTATTTGGTTGTGGCTTTTGTTATTTTACCTGGATGTCCTTATTGTTACTCTGAGAGGACTTTAATCTTCTTTGAGTTCCTCAGGGGGAAAAAAAAAAATCCTAGGGAGATCCTGTATCTCTGATATATTGTGAAATACATGTATATTCCTTATTTAAACCTATGATCACTGGGTTATGATTTTAATTCACATGAGGAAGATGACTCAGAACTTCACAGCTTTTGCCACCATGATCACATTGTACCCAAGCTTATTATTCTGAGCTGCAAAAAAAGATTTTGAATGTGTTTGACACATAGTCACAAACAGCGAGCTGTCAGATGTATGGTAAAAGATATGTATGGGTGCATATGGACAGAGTCAGTGGCATCATTTGCTCAGCCCCAACCCCCTGGGGAACAGTCAGTTCAGTTCTCTTTCCAGCCCAGGCACACTGGTGCTGCGTGTGAGGAAAGATCTTCCTGCACCCTGATCGACGTGGCTGTAACAATCACATCCATCCACTCCAGTATGTGTCCCTGTAGGATGCCCGTGGAAGTGGAGGGGGCGGGTTGATTGCTGCTCTGCTGCTTCCCAGCGGGCTGGCCTGGCTGTGGGTTGCTACCTAGCCATGAGAGCTCACCTCTGGGGAGACAAGCAAAACTTATTCCAGTTTGAAGAAGAGACAGCCATATTTTATTTTTCTGATTTGTACTGGGAAACAAATGCTACTTTATCAATGATGCAGTCATAGCACCAGACTTGTCCATAACATGAAGAGCATTAGAATCTGAATTCAGAAATTCCCAAAGCCTGGTTTCCACTGGACGTACTGGGGCCTCCTGCCAGTTACACCCATGGTCACCATCCGTTATTTCCTTTTTTTACATTCTGTTCTTCTTTGTAACCCTTTCAATATGGCAGCTACTTTATGAATTTTCATTGACTACATAATAAATCAAAGTATGGCCCAGGACATGCCACTGTCTCTCTCTGGGACTTATTTCTCATCACTAAATAAAGGGTTGAACTAGATAATTTCTAACTTGTCTTTAAGCTCCAAAATTTTCTAAGGTTATGCCATTTGCATTTTACCCTTATTACCTATTTTTCTGCCCAAGCTGCAACCTTCCTTGGACCAATGCAGAGGGTACTCTTAAATGGTTCATGAGGCCCCAGACTTGGCTTCATTTATAATATTATACATCCAAAGGAAGAGTTTACCAACTGAAGGAGCAGAGCAGTACAGAACACGGAAGCGTAAGAGCAAATTATGACAGTTACGATAGACCAGAGCAGAGAGAGGCTCTGGTTCACATAAGCAGTCCAGTCACGAGGAAGTTCCTTGGGCCAGGGGTGCTTCCTCCAGGCTCACTCTGGCTTACACAAAACAGCCACTTCCTTGTGCACTCATTTTCTATTTTCCAAGTTATTTTCTGACACTACTTTGACTTCCCAATACCAAGAAAGAGGTTCGGCTGCTCTAATCAGTGGGAAAGCATATTTTGTATTGTCTCTCAATTAACATTCTGATTGAACACTGTGGCAGGCTGAAGAATGCCCTCCCACCACCACCAAAGTTACCCAGGCCCTGATCCCTGGCACCTGCACATGTTACCTTCTGTGGAAAAAGTAGCTTTGCAGATGTGACTAAGCTAAGGCTATTGAGAGTAGGAGATCATCCTTCATTATCCGGTGGGGCCTAAATGTAATCACAAGTTTACATATAAGAAGGAGGCGGAGAGAGGTGCGACACAGAAGAAGACAATGTGACGATGGAAACATGATGCTGTGCTGCTGGTTTCAAAGATGTAGGAAAGGGCCAGGAGCCAGAGCGGGCAGTGACGGCTGGCGGCAGGCTCCCGAAGCTAAAGAGCCGAGGGCAGCTTCTCCCTTGGATCCACCCGAAAGGAGCCCTGCCAGAACCTTGACTTCGGCTCCGTGAAATTGATTTTGGGCTCCTGGCCTCCAGAACTGTCAGAGAGTACATTTGTGTTGTTCTAAGCCACTAAATTTGTGGTAATTTGTTAGAGCAACAGTAAAAAAGGAATACAAATATAAACTCCCTTGTATTGTTAGTACTAATGATTCCTTGTCTAAAAGTCTAATTGCTTGTAGCTAGCCTAGAAATAAAACTAAAAAATAAAAATTTAGTTTCTGAACACGTGGGCCCTGGATCATATATAGCAAAAATATGCTAGAAAAGTCCCTGCTCATCCCAGGTAATGCCTTCAACTTTGATTCATACCCTCATTCAGATTGCAATAGGACACAGTTTTCCTACTATCGTGCCTCTGAAAAAGACATGGGTTGGTTAATTTTGCATGTGACTCTAAGAAATCTATTACTGTTTAACAAAAACAAGCCAATAGAAAGCACCAAGTTTACATATTGGTAATAGGCGCACCTATTCTCATTCAATGCAGCTAATCTCCCTTGCTTCCTTATTGCAGATGCCCTTATTAATGTTCTATAGGCATCAATGCCACCCAGCTCTGTCTAGACTTGCTCCTAGGCTGGTATTTCTCAAACTTTTCTATGCATAGAAATCACCTGGGGATCTTGTTAAAATGCAAATTCTGATTCTGCAGGTCTGAGGTGGGACCTGAAATTCTAAATTCTAACAAGCTCCCAAGTGATGACAATCCTGCCTGTCTGCAGACCACAGTTTAAGTAACAAGGCGCCAAACCACATTCTGCATGTTCTGTCCTAAGGTAGATTCTGATTGGCTCCACCAGGAAGAAAATCTCGGGGAATTTTTGAAACCCTTCCAGAACTGACTTTGAAATACCTTCTCTAGAAATGGCCCTCTAGCCCATCCTCCCTGGTCCTGGCTTGTATGTTCAGTACTTCCTGTATGACTCTGTCCGCATAACACCCCCAGGTCCCATCCTGGCCTTCTAAAGAGTCTTTTCTTATGGCGTGGGCACTGACCTTGCAGGAATCTCTTGTGCCCTTCCTAAATGTCAGGACTCTTCCAGTTCCCTGGAATCTTATTCTAAAATTTTCTTCTCTGTCCTGTTCACAGGCATCCCTGGGTTGAGACTTGCTCAGCCGTTAAATAAAGGCTTTGTTTTCTCTTTATTTGAGTTTAAATGGGCCTAGGCTCACTAGGGCCTTGGGTCTCACGAGCAGTCGTGGATCTGCCATCACTCCACAAGCTGGCTTGCCTTTGCAGGATCCCAGCAATATCTCAGGGCCTATTTTCATCTCTTCCTGTTTTAAAACTGCCACTCCCTATTGCATCCCCTATTGATTTCAGTTCCTGGTCTGAGTAATGAGTCTTGTCTTTGCTTAATTTATGGAGTGCAGACAACTGGCATACCCTGCACCTCATAAAGGACCAAATATTTCCTCCTCCACCCGCTCTGGGCTCTCCCACCCAGCCTGCTTCTTTTGGCCTACATCAAACGGCTTCCCAGCTCTCTGCTGCCCTCTCCTGGCATCCTTTAGCACTGTGCTCACATCAGCCCTGGGAGCACCAAAACTAATCAATCCATCCCAGGGCCTCACAGAGCCTGAATGATCTAAGAGCCCTAGGAAGCAGATCTAACTAGTAAGATGAACTGGGCATCTACTACCTTTATCGTTTTTTTAAATGAGGATTTCAACAGAGATATTGAAGGAGAACACCCCTAACAAAATGACATTGCTAACAGAATGAAAATCGTAAGAACAAGCATAGAGGAGAGAAACTTTGGAACATATTTAAAGAAAGAAGAAATCCCAGTTTGGCTAAACCAGTGGTTCCTGGTCCTAGCTGGAAGAATATCAAAATATGGTTTTCTGTGTCCCATTCCAGTCCACCTATGTCAGAATCTCTGAGGGTGAGCTTGATTACTTATACTTTTAATAACGTTCCCTGGTGACTCCAATGAATAATAAGAGCTTCTGGGTTAGACTGTATAATGCAAACTGGGTCACACTATGGAAAATACTGACATATGTGTAAATTATAGATAATTTTGGAATCTTTTCTAAGGAGCTGTCCCCAGCAGACACCTGCACTTTACACAGCAGTTGCTGAACCTCCCAACTGGACCTTGACCTCAGACCCGACCCCATATCTCTGTATTTCCTCAGCCTTTCACCTCATTAGGTATTTTGCACTCTCTCTTCAGTGGTTACCCACAGAGAGGATAAATGGCTCCCCCTCACTGGGGGCCGCCCCTCCATCCCAGCAAGGCAGTGTTGACTGACTCAGGGAAGCCTCTCCAGCTTTATGCACCCCAATTAGCATGTATGCCTCTCTCCCTCAGCCAGTGCCCCCTGCTCCATGGGTAGACCCCTATGGTGAAGGCTTGGAGTGGGCAAAACAAGCGGATTTAAACCAACAAGAGACACAACAGAGCTTTCTGATACTGTTGTCTCTACTAATAATTGCTCCTATAATGTTCTGATTCTACAAGAGCAATTGCCTCTCACCTCCACCGTGATCTTTCCCATCCTTCATTTCTATCCTGCTCAATATAAACACCACCCTTTCCCAGGAGACTTTCCTGGCCACCCCACATCTCGCGCAAAGTCTCCCAGCACTTCTCTTGCGTACCATCATTCTGCATTTAACATTTTTTCTTTTCTTCAAAGTTTGTAAGTTCTCTATATTACTTAGCTTTTTGCATGTTTTAGTGTTCCACTGTAAGGTTATCTCATCTTCTTTATTCTTCTTTACTGCCTGGAAATGCATAGCATGATGCCTTGCACATAGTGGGTGTTCAGTTAGAATTTACTGAAATTGGATTTCCAGTGAAACTGGATGTCACTGGCGCAAACCATGGAAATGTAACCTAAACCCTGCTAAACATCCTTTTGCAAGACTTGATTTCCCTCACCTTATTCACCAGGCCTTACCCAGTCTCCCCTTATTCCTCAGAGGCCAAACTCCATGCTTCTTACCTCCTTCGGCACACGTGATCATTTCAATCATCTAGCCAACCTCAAGTGGCCTTTTCTCCATTCCTGTGTTTACTCTGCATAGCTAGGCGATCTCTGGCAAATTCAAATTGGCATTTTTAATCAGGCATTTCATCAGATTTTTACTCGATTATTCTGAGTTCCTCTTACATTTATCTACTGCTGGGTGTATGGGTGGCAGCATAAATGTAAATAAGAAAGTAAGTTGCTTTGCTTTGTCTTTTTAGAAAATCTCCAAGCCTTAGAGAATCTTATATGAAGGAATATCACTTTTTCTTCCTTGCATGGTAATGTTGTCAGTTATTTTTAAGGTAAAAACAAAAGCTCTTCTAGGAGAAAACCCAACTGTTCCAAGCCCTTTCTAGAAACAAGCATTACAGTAGCCTCCGCTTATCTACGGGGAATATGTTCCAAGACCCCACTGGGTGCCTGAAATCGCAGGTAGTACTAAACCCTGTATATACTATATTTTTTTTTCCTATACAGACATACACTTTCACTTAAAGAAAATACTTTACAGCTTCTCATCGGCATATCTGAATTGCAGCATCACTACACTTGTGCTTTGGAACCATTAGTAAGTAAAATAAGGGTCATTGGAACGCAAGCACTGGGATGCCATAACAGTGGATCTGATAACCCAGAGGGCTGCGAAGTGACTAGCGGGTGGGTAGCTTACCCAGGATGCATCCACTGGACAAAGGGATGATTCACATCCTGGGCAGGATGGAGCAGGATGGCGTGAGATTTTATCCTGCTACTCAGCACAGCAATTTAAAGCTTATGAATTGTTTATTTCTGGAATTTTCGATTTAATATCTTCAGACCACGGTTGACCACAGGTAACTAAAACCATGGAAAGTGAAACTATGGAAAGAATGATTACTATATTTAAATTCAGTTCGAGCTTTTTGCCCAGGGTACACTTCCAGGGGGAATGGAAGCAGTGCATTGCATGTTGCTCTGTTCCTCTCTCATCCGCAATGCTTCTACCCTATAATTCTTGTCCATCATAGTTTGTCCCCGGTCCTGGAATGGGTGTCTACTTATTCTCCACATGCTAAATCTGATCCTGGCTAAACTGCCCAACTGCGGGCAACCCCAGCTCCGTGGCTGTGGCACAGAGCTGCTGAGGCTCTCCTGGCTTCTCCATTACAGCTTTACTTCCTGTACAGCAGGGCTTCCCCACTCCCAGTGTCTGGCTACCTCTATCATCCAGTGAACCACACAACCAACTGAACATCCTCAAACGTTCTCTGACTTTAGGTTCTCTGTTTCCCTCTTCTGATGTTGACACTGACACACCATCCCAGGAACACCCGAAGTGAGCGTTCGTCCACCCCTCTCTCCCCTCTCCCTGCTACCCCACTCCCAAGTCTCACAGCCCTGAATGATCTCAGGGTGACCTGAGACTTTGATCATCTGAAATGGAATACAGATGATCTCTGCTCTTCAAATTAACTAAGAATATAAAGTGACCTCCAAACCATAAACAGAAAGGCAATGGGACACCCAACAATGTGGGAAGTTGGTAGAGGTCTGAGCTGCTCTGCAAGAAGCTAGGATGGATATTAAGACACAGGCTCCACCAGCTCTGTTAGTTACTAGTATTATTTTCTTATGCCAAGTTACTTAGCCACTATGCTCCATTTTTCACATCCACAAAACAAGTATTATATTACCTCTGAGCTATTTTAGTAAGCAATTAACAAAACTAGTATATTATCCCAGGCACTGTGCTGAGTGTTACGTATATCTTGTCTTTTCATCCTCATAATATCTCCAGGAGACAGATATTATCCAAACCCCATTTTACAGATGGGAACACTGACACAATGGCCATGTCGGCACTTTTAAAATGTTGCAATGTGTTGTATTTGACTGAGATATTGACTTAGAGCAATAGAAGTTTAAGCCAAGAAAAATAGCCAAGTCATGAATATGTTACAGGGGGGGAAAAAAAAAGAATGAAGCAAGCAGAGCCAGGACTGGAGTCAGTAGGTCCTGAGAGGTGGGGGAGGGAAATTCTGAACAGTTTGGGGCAAAAAAAACTGTGTAATTGCAGGGAAAGGTACGTAGTGTTGAAGAACAGCGCTGTGGGTTCAGACTTCCTGTATGGAAATCTTACTTGGGGGCAGTTATTAGGTACCTTGTGGTAGTTAACCTTTATAAAATGAAGATAATAGCAAAACCTACCTCATTGGGTTATTAAAGATAAGATGCTTAGCAGAATGCCTGGTATACCGAAAGTGCTCAGTGCATGCTCATTTTTATTAATGGCTTAGTCACTTGTGAATCTCCACAACCTTTCTCACAGTAGGGAGGGTCAAAAGTCACAGCACCAGCAAGTCAATTAACATGTAACTACAACCGGCTGTCGGGTTAACATTTGTAAGAATCCAAAGGAAATAGCAGTTGGACTCGTGCACAGGTCAGAGTTTGTGAGATACAGGATGAGATAGTCATAGACACTTGCAGTGGCCCCGAGGGTGACCTCAGACAGAGAATCTCCAGGGGAAGAAAAATGGGAAAACTGCAGTTCCTTTTCTGTCCTTTTACTTCTCTCTCTCTCTCTCTCTCTCTCTCTCTCTCTCTCTCTCTCTCTCTCTCTCTCTCTCTCTTTCTCTCTCTCTCAGTGTGTCTTCTGTATTTAGACTTTCTTCTTCCATGGCTGAACAGATTTTCTTCCTGCCTCCTCCCATGGGCTGTCTTCACATTCTAGATAGTGCTCTAACCTTCGACTCTACCCCAGAACATGCCTGGATCTGTGCCTTGCAACTGACAAAGCAGAAGTTCCCACACAGCTAACAAACAACAGATAAGGTCACTTTGCTAGTGGACATGAAGTCTAATCGGTAGTTGTAATGGTGCAGAACACGGCATGGGGACCATCTGTCTAGCAGGTAGGCTTTAATGGAACTAATTCTTAATGCAAAACTTGGCATGATTCTGAAGGCCCAAAGCTGGCTGGCTCCCTCTGCTTTTGACTTTAGAACAAGGACAAAGACAATAAGGATTTGAAGATTTCTTGAAGATTAACTTTGCCAGTGTAGTTTTGTTACTCCCTGGCTGTTTTTCCATAGTGTTTCACAGTAAAATGCTTGTAAAAAAAGTGTTTATTTTAAACATATAAAGAAAGAGAGAGGGAAAGCAGTGCATTTTTATCTACTCCACATGCAGTCCACTCGTAAAAGGAATTCCTTAGAAAACAGCTAGCTTCACAAACCAGGGAGTGGCAGGTGGCCCTGTCAGAAGACTGAACTTACCTGAGTAAAGCAGTTAAGGTGGGTGTCAGGGGCAAGGAGAAACTCCTCTGGGTTTTCACAGGGAAGATGGCATTGGCTGAACCTTCTCTGGCTATAGCTCAAACTACACACTGAATTGGGCTGTTTTCATTTTTCCTGTCTCATTTTTTTTGGTTTAACTTCCAAATGGACAGAGACTTAGTCTTGAGGAACTAGTTTCTCTTCACTACAGATCTTTGCTAGGTTGAAGCTCTGCAGACAGCTTGAAATTTGTGTGTCTGTCACTCTCCTCTGATGCCTCCTTCAAAAACTCTTAGAATCATTGCCTCTAGCAGACTTCTTACATTTCAGCTGGAACTTCATTTTAGAAAAGACCATCACTTCTCATGAACATCCGACTTTGTTCTTTCTGTGCACGTGCTTTTTAACCTTCCCTGGCTGAACAACCTGTAGTTGACAGGAAGGCTTTATTTTTCCCTCCAGCTAAGTTAAATCATTAGGAGCAACTTCAAATTTACAAAACCCCCAATTTCTTACAATTTTTGAAATGACTTATTTTTCTGAGTGTCCTGAGTAAAATCATTTTTTCCCCCCTCACTCAAGTTCTATTAATTCAAAAGTGTTTCCTTTGGTTTTGCAATTTTAAAACTATATTGGACTAAGCATATACCTCTAGGAATTGGAAAGTCTTAACTATTCAGAGCAATTTTCTATTTCAAGTAGGGGAGACCCCTGAGCCAGGTCTTCACCTCTCTGACTTTCCGTCAGAGACCCAGAGGCTGCCTTTATTCCTGACATTAACTGTGACTCTGTCCCACCTGTGAGCCAAACTAAGCTAGCATTACAATTACCTATAAAAAAGAGCATAGGTTTGGGAGCTCCTGGGGCTGAGTTATCTTGGTGGTTATAGACTGAGGACCATTTGTAGAGCCATGAAGGCATTCTGAGGGAGGAACATGAGTTTGGTAACCAAGACAGGAAGACCAACTCAAAAGTTTGGAAGGGTGCCTTTCATGCTGATGGGTCCATTTGGATTCAACTGTTAGGTAGAGACATTGTGGTACAGGATTTAAAAGCAACAAATTATTAAATATCCAGCTGTTTTTGAACAGATATGATCATTGCTTCTTCGTCCTATTGTTAAAACTTAAACTGAGGCACATTAAAAATTTTATCAAGTCGAATCGAACCGAAAGTGGTTAGGAGTGCTCCAATGACAGAAGCTGGAGGGTGAGACAGAGGTTTTTAGTAGAGAAGACGACCTAGAACCAATGCAGGGAAATGATTTGATTGGCTATAGCTTAAGCCTTATTTGGGAAAGCCTCGTTGCTGTTTGTGATTGGTTGTTCTTAAGTGCAATGACTCTGGTTTAGGTTTTGGTTTGCTCATGTAGGCTATCAAGGCGTTAGAACCACCTCAGCCCACCAGCCTCCTTGTACAATTACTTTAACACTATTTAGAGATGACGTGAAGCTCAGGGATGCTTGTTGTGCTTATTTCTCAGTAGTTATAAACAAATATGATTTTAAAGGGTAGCATGGAATTGTTCTCATAAAATCCCTTGCTTTGCTCTTAGAATTACCCAACCAAGGTGAATCAAGAGGGACTAAGCCTATGCGGAAATAGGTCAAGCAGGACCAGTGATGATGGGGAAGAGGAAGGCAGAGTAGGCAGCTTAGGGACGGCAGTCCCCCTGTGCTACTCTTGCCAAATCATCTGACAGAGAAGAATGTTTTCACTTCTCCTTTAATTTTCATGCCACCTCTGTCTCCTGGCTCTTTTCCCACCACTCTGACCATGTCATCTCGTAATGATGTCTTCAGTAATGATTCCTTGTCTTTTCCCCAAGAACATAAACATTGATGTCCCCAGGGTGGCACTCTCATGCCATTTCCTTTGTCACTCTGTAGACTTCCCAAGATAATCTTAGACACTACAATGATTGCTCTATCACATACATGCCCGTATCTTCCAATTCTGCATCTCTCGCTCAGCTTTCTATCCAGACTCACATTTCTCATTCCTACTAGACAGCTCCACCTGAGTCACTTAAAAGAACTTGAATTCAATGTGTCCAAACTAAAATTATCCATCTTCCAATAAAGTATTTCTTCTTTTATGTCATCAGTATTTGCTAAAGGTTCCCCAAGGCATGTAGGTTCTCTACCTGCTTTGGTTCTCCTTTCCCCTTCCCATCTCTAGAATTCTCAAATCTAACGCTTCATCTCTCATCCTACTTCCATGGTGTAAGTTTTTATTTTCATTATCTCTCACCTAAATTATTTCAGTGGCCAACTCAATGAGTTCCATGCTGCAAAAAGTATTTCTTTTTAAAAAAATAACTTTTCTGTTGACTCTTGTTATAAAAGTAATGGAAAAAATTGTTCATATTTTAGAAAACAAAGACTAAAAATGAAAGAGAAAACCACTTAAAATTCCATCAAACAGAGACAACCACTAGGTATTTTGATGTTCATACAGAAAAAGATTTATACAACATGAGCTGGTTCCTCAGGTTGTATTCCCCTGGAAGCCAACTCTGAGTGAGAGATTTGAGTAGGAGTATTTCATTCGGGAGGTCATTCAAGAAAGCACCGATATAAGACAAGGAATGTGAGCTAAGAACAGAAAGAGAACCAAAAGGTATGCATTAGGTAGCAAATATTGCCATAGGTACTGGGACTCAATTCCATTAGAGATATCTGGGAGGCCATATTAGAACACATTTGAATTGTTTCACCAAGGAGGCAAGAAAGAAAGTTGGGTTATTTATCCACCAACTCATTTGTTCATCTTTGGCTAAGGGCTGCTCCTTGGAGGTTAATTCCCTGGCACTTCTGAGCTGTTCTCTCTGTGGGCCAAGCACACTCTTGTAGCCTGAGAAAGCTATTGAGCTGAGTTGCAGATGCTTTCATAAGAAGACATCAGCATGTAGAGAAGGGAGAAGCAGTGGGAAATGGATGGGACATGGACAGCATCTGCTGATATTCCTCTGTTTAAAATCCATCTGTGGCTTTCCATCAAACTTCAGATTTATCCAGCCTCCTTCTCTTAGCTTACAAACTCTTTCCTCTGCCTATCCTTGGAAAATTATCTTCTACCTCTGAATCCTAGACAGCGATACACAGACTATATCACACTCTCACACCTCCACTCATGTGTTTGTGCAGTTGCTCCAACCTGAGTTACCCTTCCTCATTAGGCCTAACAAATACGTCTTCTCCTCCAAGACTCATCCCATAACATATCTCTTCCCTGATCCTTTTCTAACAGTTAGTCACCTCTATTTGCTCCTATGGCACATTATATATACTCCTTATAATATTATTCTTTTGTATTTTTCAAAAAAATATATATGTATGCATAATTATAAAATTGATATTTCTTAAACTTATTTATTTTTTAATAATTTTTATTTATTGGGGCAACATTGGTTAGTAAATTATACAGGTTTCACATGTATATTTCTATAATATGTCATCTATATATTACATTGTGTGTTCACCACCCAGAGTCAGTTCTCCTTCCATCACCATGTATTTGACCCCCTTTACCCTCTTCTGTAACCCCATTCCCCTTTACCTCTGGTAACCAATAAACTGTTGTCTGTGTCTATGAGGGGTTTTTTTTTGTTTGTCTTTTTTTTTGTTGCTTTGAGTTTTATATCCCACATATGAGTGAAATCATATGTTCTTGGCTTTTTCTGTCTGACTTATTTCGCTTAGCATAATAATCTCAAGATCCATCCATGTTGTCACAAATGACAGTATTTCATCCCTTCTTATGACCGAGTAATATTCTACCATATAGATCAGCGGTTCTCAAAGGGGTCGTGACCCCTTTGGGGGCCAAATGACCCTTTCACAGGGGTCGCCTAAGACCATCAGAAAACAAAAAGATATTTACATTACAATTCATAACAGTAGCAAAATTACAGTTATAGAGTAGCAATGAAAATAATTTTGTGGTTGGGGGTCACCACAACATGAGGAACTGTATTAAGGGGTCGCAGCATTAGGAAGGTTGAGAACCGCTGATATAGATGATAGATAGATAGATAGATAGATAGATAGATAGATAGATAGATAGAAATAGATATAGATATGTATCACATCTTTATCCAATCATCTATCGAAGGACATTGGTTGTCTCCCTGTCTTGGCCACTGTGAATAATGTTGTTCTCTCTTCTCTCTCTCTCTCTCTCTCTCTCTCTCTCTCTCTCTCTCTCTCTCTCTCTCTCTCTCTCCATTATTTTAAATTCAATAGCATGTCACACCCATCTTTCAAGCCAATAAGTGCAGATCCATACCTTCATGTGTAATGATTGAATATGTTTGGTTGTAAATATGTACTCTATTTATCCAAGCTTCTATTGTATTTGTGGGTCTTTTAAGCTGTTTCCAATAGTTTGCTATTATAAGTAGCCTTGTCATGGCTACACTCCATAGGGTAAGTGCTTATTTATTTGTCTTTTCCTCCATTGGCCTATAGCTTCTCCAGGGTGGTGCTTTTGACTGATTACACGTCTACCTTCTCTCTTCTGAAAAGAGAGCTTTTTGTTTTGCTTAGTGGTTTTATGTCTTTTAAAAATCTTTTTCTACAAGGCAAAAATTAGGCATTCAAAATCCATTAATGCATATCCCTCGTCCTCTATTAACCAAAATTAAATCAAGGAAAGCCTCACAACACTTTAGGGCAGTAGGTTTTAAACTTTTGTGATCATGACTCACATTAATAAATGCATTTTTAAATCATGAATCAGGACATACTTTTATATAAACAAAAGTTTACAGAATAATACTCTTATAATATGTTGTGTTCTGATATTTTAATTTCTGTCTCAATTAAGTACACATTTTAAATGAATATGCTATTATATTTATTTCTTTAAATTCTGATGTATCTCTCTAAAATGATTTTATGAGTTACTAATGGGGTGTGACCCACAGTGTAAAACACCCAGGAGAACTGCTGAGGCATGCTAGTCCTGTTTCCTTTGTTTTGTTTTCTTTTTTTTTTTTTGGTTTTACATCTTCAGCATAAGCACACTACTCTAAAATAATGTTTTCTTCTACTAACTGCTCAAGGTTTTCCATTTTAAACACCAATATTCTCTATCACCATACCACTGTGTAAACACCTACACATACACTTTTATTGACAGAAGTAGCTTTCAGCAATGAACTTTTGAGGTTTCTCATATATATATATATATATACACACACATATATATATAATTTACATACATAAAATTTACATATATATAATTTATATATATATATATATAATTTATTTATATTTATATATATAAATTTAAAATATGGCATTGTATGTACACACACACACACACACACACACACACACACACAAAGTGGTCTAGGCAAGGCAAAAACAGAAGTATAGGAAATAGAGTCCCTCCCCATGAAGTAGGTACAATCTAATGGAAGAAAAAGGATAAACCAATTTCAGATAGCTTGAAATGCCAGATACAGTTCTGGGAGTGTGATTTCTGCTGATGTCACAGGTTTCAGGTCAGGGTTCCTAAGGCCTAGGTAAGCAAATCTTCCCTGACAATCATTGCCCAGTTCCAGTTTCCTTTCACTACTGAGAATCCACCTCACCTCCCTCTGGCATATGAAAATTCATCTTCTATGGATTCCTCTTCATGAGGACCAAGAGGTCTCCACAGGATGTCTCCTTCCCCCACCAACTAGATGAAGCTCTGATGGGATTCTCCCTGGCCCCCAGTTAGCAACTTCTCTACTTCCCTTTCCCGCCATTGCCTAACCATCAGAGATTACTTTTCAGGAGAGACATTTGAAAGAGATGTAAAAGTAACAGCCACATTTCCTTTTTGGTCCTTTCCTTTAGTTTTGCTTTTGAATGATAGCCTTGTGGTAGGGGTTACAGATGAATTTATCATTTTTCTTGCTGTTATTGTATTATATAATAGCACCGACTGCTGTCTCACATACCCCTTTTATATCCTTGGTACCTATAGGTTCTCAAAAAGGAGCCATAATTCAGATCTTGGGTGCCAGTAGGAGCAGTGAAACTTTGAGTGAAAAAAAACAAAAAAACTATACCATCATAGGGACTTTTTAAAAATGTTCTTTTCATTAAAAATTTTTTTGCTGACTTATGCATCTTCTCTTTTTTTTTTTCCAATTTTAATCAGGTACCTGGCTGATATGCATGGATAAATCAGTCTTAAAATGTAATCCATTGATAATTGAGTGTCTGCTGGGCCTCTGGTAGTTATAGGGCATAATTTGAGATTCTGTGAGGAATGCAAAGGAGTGAAGAATGTATTCCTGGCTCTCAAGAAAAAATGGTTCTGTGGGAAGGATAGGGTACATGTATATGCAAAGAAAATGTATGGCAGTTAAAGCTAACGGCAAATTAAGTAATTTAAAAAATCATTTCTCTAGGTGTTCAAAAGCAGGTATTATAATAAATGTAGGCTGCATCTGATTTGAGGTGAATCTGAAAGGTGGGTAGCATTCAAACAGTCGATGGCCTGGAGAATATACCCTGGAGAGCTGAATATAAGCAAACTAGCAAAGAGAAAATATGGTGGGGATGTAAGGAGCAGTGAGTGAATCCCTCAGGCAGCATCAGGGCTCCGTGATTACCCTGAAGGTCAAATTGAGGGCTGGGCTAAAGCTATCTGTTCAAGGCCTGATATTGCTGCATATATGAAGACATAAATAAATCCTTTGAATTTGCAGTTTGTCATCTTGTCCCCCATGTTTGATGAATTTTTGAGTACTGTCTCTAAGCATATATTTCCAAAAGCTCTCCAGACAGCAATCCATGTTCAGTTGGCTCAGCACAGAGCATTCTCTGGAATCTACAGCTAATGAGTGATTCGAGAACGCACGGCAGCGGGGATTGGCTGGTAGTCACATGCAGGTTCACTTCATACTGCTTCAGGGACCGCGGTGTTGTTGTTAAACCCCTCAGCTTTTCCCAGATAAATTAGTTACACCACTTATAATATGCAGCCAACAGTCTCATTATAAGACTGTTTATCTCTTGCATGCGGAAGGCAGCATAATGGAAAGGAAAGCACATCATCATAGGGATTGGAACAGACCTGGATTTTGCACTTAGGTCCCTGTGCAACCTTAGGAAAGTCACTTACTCTCCCTGCGCCAAATAATCTCATCTATAAAATGTGGGTAATGCTCCCCAACTCACAGTGATGGTGAGAATCAATTTAAGGAAAATATATACAAAAGGATTTGGGAAACTCTAAATCACTGTGTAAGTGTAGGCTATAACTGTTTTTGCCTCATCCAACATTACCAAGCTAGTTTGTTAAATTGCTAATTGGTGATGTTACAGAAATTCGTCATTAACAATTTTTATCAAGCTCTAGAGCAGTGAATCTGAACTTTATTTGGTTATAGATATAACTGAAAAGAATAATAAAAAGAAAAACAAGAATAACAATAGCTATTACTTATTAAAGCTAACTGTATGGCAGGAACTGTTATAAAAGTTTCACATGTATTATATCAGTCCTGATAACTCCATGAGGTAGGTACCACTTTTATCCCCACTTTACAGGTGCAAAAACTGAGGCTCAGAGGAGCTGGGTAATCTGTCCAGCAAGTAGAAGAGGTGGGATTCCAACCAAGGCAGTCTGGCCTTGAAGTCCATGTCCTAACCCACACCCTCTTCCCTAAGTACACAGGCACTCAAATTTCATGGTTTGCCTACATGTCTGTGGATTACACATTTAAAACTCCAACATTGGAGGAAAACAACAGTCTACATTTAGCACTCTTTAGAATATATGATTCATTTATGCATTATTTCCCCCTAGGACTGGAGCTATATTTCAAGAGATACACACACAGAGACCCGAAATGGGATTTCCAATTCCTCACTGCTAGCCACCCTCCTTTTCATCCTAAATCTACATGACCGTCTGTTAGAAAAGGTTAAGGCGAGAGACGAGTGTACTACACCACTCTGTCCTCTCAGCCTGCAAGGCTTCCCTTCCTCCACACTGGCCAGGTAGGTCCTTGCTGAGAACAGCATGGATGTTCAGAATGTTCTGCTGCTCAGTCCTTTAAAAGTGACTGTTGTTTGGATGAATGTCATTCAACTTCAGCGATGAAAGAGCCTCCTCCAGATTTGGCAGCACAGCGCTCTCAGAAAGGAAATTTAAACCATGTCCATAACCCACAGGGGGACCTGCTGCCGAAAGAGCTACACATGGAGTAAACGGAAAGCGTTGCTAGAAACGGCCGTCACAGACAGCAATTTTCAGCCTGGGAACACTCCTTCTCAGAATGTTTTCTCCATGAAGAAGCTGCTTTAGAAGGCAGAGCTGCAAAAATACAACTTTCTGCCTGAGGTCAGTGCCCTAGAGGACACCTGAGGCTGCTGGGAGGTAGCAGTGGGGATCCGAAGCCCGAGTAGGGATTCTGAGATCTTAACTTTCATTCCAGAAGTTTCTGGGTTGCATGCAGTGAGTTCTTATGTAGATTCTATAGCGAGCAAAAAGGGAGGATTTCAGCAGCATGCATTTCAGCATGCCTCTTCTATTCCCCCGTAAAGCCATTCTGGAAGAATTACTACACTCCACAGTGTCGGCTTTCTACCCTGACAACATCCCCCCAGGTAACATTACCGACATGTCATCTATAAAATCGAATGACATTGGCTTTAAACGTTCTTTCTCGTTCTCACTTTTATTTTTCACGAAAAGTAAAGTACATTTAATCATTGGGGGAAAGAGGTGTGTCGTATCTGGACTTGAGCAATAAAAGTATGTGGTAGAGATGCTCGGCAAAGCCGAGGGTGGGGAAGGCTGCCATCATCACCATCGTGTTGACATTTTCCTACATTATATCATTTCACCCTCACCATAACCGTGTCAAGTCGATACAATTATTTTCTCCTCCTGAGAAAACGATCCACAGAGAGTCTAAATCTCTTGCCTAAAGTCAGATAGCTAGTTATTCAGTGTTTGAGGCCAGGCATTCCGCTCCACAGCTACGACACTCTACTCTCAAAATCAACTTACTGTTTCTTAACAAATCGTTATTAACTACTCTGAGCGTGTGAACTGGAGGAGGGAAGAAACAAGTCCTTACAACATTAACTTCCACTTCATCCCTATCTTGATTCCTGATTCCTTGTTTCATTTGTAGAAATAAAAAGGCACAGGTTAAGCAAGGCGCTCCTGGTTGTTTTCTTAGGAAGTCATGGAAGCAGCATCCAGGGACCACCTGGGACACTGATAACCCACAGGAGCACAAGGGATGCGTGCTAAGAGCAGGAGCCTCTTGATGCCTCCTTGCTGCCTGGGTTTTTGTTTTGTTTTGTTTGTTGTTGTTGTTTTGTTTTTGATTTTGAATAGCATGTGGACATTCTCCGTGGAAAGGACTGAGATGCAGGCAGCTGTGGCAGACATCTGGCAGGAATCTGTTTGTCCCTCTGTTACAGTCCCTTGTTCTTATTGCAACTGTAAACTTGCCTCTGAACTCGGACTTGCTTGGACTTCCTAGCTCACCTTCCCTGGCAACCTGGTCCTCAGAATTGCCTGCCCAGTTGGTCTTCCACTCCATTCCCAGTTTCCAGATGTCCATGCTCACGCCGCCCACTCAGGTCCCAGTCCAGCCCTGGGCCACTGCTCCTCCCTCACGATCCCCTCCCCCCAATTCCACGGCAGGCCGGAGGGAACATGGGGTCTGAACGTGGATTTCTTCCTCTCCAAAGCTCGCAGTGTAACCAAGAATTCAAAACATACATTTGTGAAACAACAGATAACAATAGCAGGACAGCATGTAAGCAAAGAGTATGTGTCAAGAGTCAACAAACAGGCAGAAAGCTCAATGGAATTCAGCATAAATCTGGGCTGTGTTCTGGGAGCGCTGGTGACAGCTGAGCTTTGCTCTAGCTGACAGTGTCCCAGGGCTAGGCGATCTCCCCAGTGGCCAGAGTTTTAACTTTCAATGACCCTCAGCCAACTACCACAAACCAAGTGTGTGTGCTGTTAGCAGGTGGTGCCGAAGAAGCCCTTAGGGGGCTTGGCACCTGGCTGGGCTGTGCTGCTTCCTCCCTACGCTCTGCTCTGCGGTGGGAGCACAGCAGTGTTTCGAGTTGTGGGTTTCATGATACGGCTTTTAACTCAAACCTAGCCATGCCACCCCGCCTCCTTCCTTTTCTTACCCCACATCATTACCCTAAAAAAGAATGTTCACTTTAGAAAGTGACCTTGCTGAGCTAAAGCTTGTAGTTTTAAAAGCTCCCTAAGGTTTCATTTGGAAAAGTCATCGTGGACTGTAGATTGACTTTCTCGGGAAGGCAGCTTAAACCTTGTTCATGTGGGAGCACGCAAGACAAGGGCTGGGAATCCCAAGGCTTCAAGTGCCAGCCGTCTCATTTCTCTGCTCATTTTTTTTTTCTCCTCTCCAACAAGATTAAGATGAGTGAAATAATTTCTTTCTTTTTAGATATCATCGTAACATTCAAGTTTTCCATTACTGTCAATGTCTTGAAACTTGTCTCATTAGCATTTTCAGAATAGTTAAAAAACAACCTTTCATCAAAGAAAAAAAATGCATAATCTCTACATGCAAGTAAGTTGTCATGGGATTTCATTGACACAGTTTTGTCCTCTCTTGTCTTCATTTCTGCTTTCTTAGTTCCTCTTTTTAATATCTTAGAGCCTGAGAACTATACCCAAGTCTCCTTGAAAAGCAGTGGCCTAGATTACCAAGTACAGTGTCTTGGTCACAAAGTGTATGGAGGGATTGTGGGCTGTTGGATTGCACAGCATAGAACTTCTAAGAACAGAGGGAGCAATGCCAGGAGCCCAATCAAAGTCAAATGAGTAACATGCTAGAGGTAATCAACCCGTGACTCCAGGATTTTCTGCAAGCTCCACACGTTTTCCACGTTCTTAAAAGCAGGGAAGGAGAGAGCAAGTTAGGGAGCAAACCTGGGGAGACTTGAGCCTCCTTATCGCCAATGCAACTAGCAGGTAAGAGCTCCCTGGTGTTATCTCAGTGATAAAGGCTTAATAAAGTCTTTATTTCTCTGAACTGGAAAGCACTTTTGTAAATGCACATGGATTAGCATTAAGGAGCTAATTATCTTGTGAGCTGAGATCGCTTTTCCAAAGGCAAAAAGAAAAAAAAAAATCTCCCAGGATCTGGAGTAGCAGCTTCTTTTTTAGCATTTCCTGGAAATGGGGACACAGACTTGGAAGCTGCGTCAGCAAATTGCGCGTGAAGTCTCTCCTAGGAACTGAGACATTGTGAGGTAGGAAGTGTGGGTCTTCTGTGTGACAGAGGCAGAGAGAGAGAGACATGCAGACAGAACAGCCTTCACACCAGAGACAGGGCTGGCCACACCTGGAGCTGTGTGCTCCTTATCTCCTATGTGACATGCGCTACAACAGCATTTGTTGGAATTGTGTGGTACTCACAGGATGTGGAAGGTTTTGTTGTTCTTTTAAGGCAGCAGCATTTCTATTAGCGTTTTCTGTCCCAACCCTTCACTATGAGAGAGAGGGCAAAATCCAGAGTGGGCTTCACATACTATCCGCAAAGGGTAACTTTCTAGGCAGGGCTTTCCAAATATGGTGAAACTAAAACTGAAGAGAAGCCTGGCCTGAGGCCTCTGTCATTTCAGAAACCCTTTATTTACAAAAGATACTGTGTGTTGCTTGTATTTTCTATGTGAATTGATATCTTTTCTTTTTCCTTCAATTTTAAGTAAAACCCCCTTTGAAGTTTTCCTGTGTTTCACAAAAGGAATTATTTTATCTGATATGGTCACAAAAATTCACCTTCTAAAATCCATCATACACTTTTAAATGTTCTCCCTTATTAGTTCAATAAATATTCAGTGAGTGCCTCCTATGCTCCAGGAATGGTTCTAGGAGCTGGGGAACCAATAACAAAATTAACCAAATCTCTGCCTTCAGGGAGCTTCTCGGCAAAGGCAAAAACAGAACAAATAAATGATTAAACTATATAGTGTATTAGAAGGTGATAAAATTTAGAGACAAATGAAACCTGAAAGGATAGGGAGTTAGTTAGAAGAAAAGGGGCGTCATTTAAATGGTGTGATAGGGTCAGGCCTCACTATAACGGTGACATACAAAAAGGAGGAGAGAGCCGCCATGCAGGGTTTTGTTTGTTTTGGGGGAGATGTGGGGCGGGGAGGTTTGGGAGGGTCTTGGAGGAGGTGGGAATTGATCCAAGCAGAGGGAACAGTAAAAGCACAGGCCCTGAGGAGAGTTAATGCGTGTACCCTGCAGCACAATACAAAAGGGGGTGATGAGTAAGAAAATTAAGAGGGCGCCAGGTCACATAGGATTTTGTAGATCAGTGTAAAGACATTGACATTTATTTGGAGTGGGGTAGGAATTCTTGGAGAGTTTTAATCAGGAGACTGACATAAACTGCCTTAATGTTTTAAAAAAATTCATTCTACTTCTTACGTTGAGACTAGACTCTAGACTCTAGGGAGATGGAGATGAAAGCAGGATTTTGGACAGTTAAGATAAAACACATTAAGTAAAATAAATCATGCTGGGAGAGGGATATATATAGATATAGATATAAATATACACATATATTTTTTTTTCTTTACACAAATGCTTGCCTTTTATTCCCAGATGCAAATCCTTTTACCAAGTCATCTTTCCCTCTTAAGTTTCCCAGCTAGAACCTAGATCGCTTTTCATCAGAATATTCTACTTGGACTTTCATTGCTCTTGAAAAATGGAAAGAACCTATAACCTCAAGGCCTTTTTCTTAATGCAAAAAAAAAAAAAGAAAAAAGTTAATTTTAACTAAAAGTTTCTCTAAATGCCTAAGAAGATGGAAGCACTTTGAGAATGCTAAGTACTATTCCAATGATCTTTACAAGACAAAGTATCTTAAAATGTTCATGGAATTAGAACCTCATTCACTAACCTCTACTTCTGTAGATGGGAATACTGGAGGGAATCTGGTAGTCACTATCTCCTTTTACAAATGGAGAAACAGACCCAAAGTCATACAGCTAAGAAGCGGCAGAGTTGGAACTTCAACTCAGCATCTGTTCAGCTAAAAGCCCTTCACTAATGGTTTCTGGCTAAATTGAGTGTATTATGGCTTATCCTATAGAAAGCATGTTTTAAAGCATGTCGGAAATCTGAATTACCTTCTTCCATGTAATATACTTCCTTAGAAAATAAACTTCTATTCCCCTCTTAAAAAAAATGATAGGATGTTTGGTTGCCTGTAATTATGGGGAGAAGAGGTGGAAATAAGAAAGGCTAAAAGGTATAGAGTTGGGAGTCAAGCTGGGAAGCCTAGAGGCTAATACCTGCCTTCTTAAATGGTCTACTCACAGTGTGGGCATGGGGCCCACGTGCCCAATCACATCACCCGTGATGAACCCAGACCTGGGGAGCAGCTGTGTTTGCCCTCTCTGGTGCAGGGATCTGTTAAAGCGATTCATTTAGTCTCAGGTGGCCTGCATTGAAATAATCTCCTTCATCCTGAACTAAGAGAAGTTAAGCCGAGAGACAGATAATGGCTGTGGGTAGGGTGCAATAAATAGACTGTCAGAAAATAAATCGAACACTTACAAACAACTTAGCTACAAACAATTTCTCTCTGAAGATGCAAACGTCCTTCTGGGTACAATCGGTCAAACCTGACCTTTAAAACAGAATGATTGGCTAATTATTGCCAATTTTTTTAAGTCAATCTATTAGAATCTGAATAGAACAACCTCTAGGATATTCTAAAAAATAAATTTAAATAGAAAATAACAATTATTGTAAAGAGTGATGCTAGGAGACATGGTGGCTGTTGCATACCTTGTGTGAGAATCCCTCATGAGCCTGCTGGTCCCACTTGGGACACAAAAAATGCAAACCCAGCAGGCAGCTGCTGATTTGAAGCCAGTCCCTCCAAGGAAACCAAGAAAACCGAAAAACTGTCAGCAGCCAAGGTTGCTGGAGAGTTAGTTCTAGGAGAGAAGCACCCATCAGGACTGCCCAGGGCTCTGCCTGGATGGCCACCAGTCACCTGGGGGATAGTGGGTAAGAGGCACCTGACCTGAAAACAAAACTTTGAGGCTGTGGGGAGACAGGTTCAGGTGGTGTTGAGAGGGAGAAGGTCCCCAGGAAGTTCAGACTATAAATGATAGTGGAGCTGAAGGCATGGAGGCAACCTCCTCCTCCTGCTATTGCCAGGGAGAACACGCCCTCAAGGGGATGTGTTGCACTATCTGCACATAGAAATTATTCTAAGTAGGAAAAAAGTGTGTTTATTCTTTGAGAAAATTTTCAGAATATTTGATTATTCAGTCTTCTCCCTCTCAGACTGTCTGTCATCTACATGCACAAAGTATTTAGGGTACACACAAAGTATTTTGACCACACAGACAAACACAAACAAAAAAATCTCAAGGGCAAAATGGAGTTTTTACATTTTTAAGATATGTGTTTTCTTACACTTTTTCCCTTTTTTGGGGGGGTGGGGGTGGGGGGAGGCAGAACACTAGTGACCAGAAATGAACTATTTTATTCCCAGGATGGAGTGGATTAAAGAGAGGAATTCACCAGGATTGATGTGGTGGGGACACTGGGTGTCCTCTGGGCACTTCCAGAGGAAGGCATTCTCAAGATAGGGTATATTATAAGTTTAAAAATATTTCTTTAAATACCAGAGGGGAAGTGGGGTGTGGTGGGAAAAGAAGTAAAGAAAGAGAGATAAGAACCAAAATAATTTGGAGTTAACAAACATTTATTTTTAGTTTTTGATTCTGTATTTACTTCCAATAATATACTTATATATACAAATATGCAAACTTAGAAGACAATTTTTTTTTTTAGCTGAGCCATCCTGCCACCTGTTGGCAGCTCAGCGGCAGCTCAGCTTGGGCCGGGAATTGAACTGGCGACCCTGTTCACACTCTTGAGCGAGCTCTTAACCAACTGAGCCACTCGGCCGGCCCTAAGACAGAATTTTTTAAAACATTAACAATTTTATTACAAATAGTTTATAAAACAACAAAAAGCTTGTTTTTGCTTTTAAAGAAAAGTCCTTCGTAAAATTGGTAAATATAAACTATTAACAATAACACCAAATGATGAGGATATAGAGCACTCATTTTTATTAATGAAAATGTAAATTGGTACAGACTTTTTGAAAAGCACTTTTGTGGAGTATATCAACAACCTTAAAAATATGCATCCCTCTGTTGCTAGAGAATGGGTTGTTGGTATCATCACGGGAAAGAATTCAGGGATGTACCCAATAAGTCATGCAAAGCCAAGCAAGCAGTGGGTTTATTAAAAGAAAGGATATAGTACAGTACACGCTCCAAATGGCATGAGAGTGGGCAGGCCCAAAAGAAGGGCAACTGCATCGGAGAACATCGAAGAACAAAGAAGTTTAGGATTTTAGTAGAATGAGGGCGCAAAATAGTCAAGTTTTAGGGGTGGTGTCACAGATGTTCCCAAGCAGGTCCTCGCTGACTGTTCCTTCCTGTCAGGAGGTGGGATTCCCTTGTCCTTAACGGCCCTGGTCAGAACTATCATGGTGACACAGGCGGTGGAGAGTTTTCCCTGCCAACAATGCTAATAGTATTATAATCCATTACAATTAGCTGTAGCTGCACCTTTTCTTAGGAACGACCTCCTCTCCCTCCTTTGTTTTCCCGCACTCCCTCCTTCCCTTCCTCCCCCGTCTCTCCCCGTGGCCCTATTCTTTCTGCCTAACACCTTTAGTCCAGCAATGCTACACTGGCAATATAGCCTATGAAAATAACTTTAAACATATAAATATTGTTATTGAATAATGTGTTTATAGCAGCACTTTAAAAAAATAATAGTAAAAAATGGGAGATGCCTTAATGGCTAACCTTGAGGGAATGGTGAAGCACCTCCACTTGCTATTACAATAATGCTTACAAATATTATGTGGAATACTTTTGATAGAATATTGAGTGATTAAAAACAAAAACAAGAAACCTGACTTCTGATTTGACTTCTAACTCTGGCAGTACGGTGCATTAGATTTTCTCAATAACCCTGCCACTAAAAACAATAAAAATACTAAATATTTTTTTTTATTTTAATGAATTTTAGATACCAAAAAACAAACGAAAGAGGCAATCGCTGCTGGGTAAGCCAATATGTAGCCCAGCATTTGTTCTCATGGCAGTTGCCAAATCCTGATGACCCTAAGCTTCTGTTTTAATAGCTGTTCAGGGTCATCCTTCATGAGAGACAGGAAATAAAACCTAAGGCCCACCTAAGGAGAAAAATGTAATGGGAGACTCCAACATTAAGCTGGGAGCCCAAAGGTGAATATTCTCAGTATAAAAGTAAATGAGAAACAAACTCACTGTGAAGAAAGGAAAGGGAAGGGAAAGAAAGGAAAGGAAATTTCAGAAGAGAAGAGAAGAAAAGAAACAGTAAGGTAGAAATAAATAAATCTCCCTAGAGACTATATAACCACATAGTTTTCACACAGGTCGATGGTCAGAAAAACCTTAAGCTGAAAATGTAAGTTATTTGAGTTGCAGGTTGGTAATATCTCAACCAATATTAGAAGCAAACAACTCCTCTCTGCAGAGACCCAATTTCAAACCAATCCTCAGGTAATTCCTACATATAAAGTTCCAAGGAATATGCAATTGCAGAATCACAGTGTATCACGAGGAATTGCCAACCGGAAAAAACTGATGGCAGAATCAGTGTTGCAAAGAATTCAGATATTATCAGAAGAATATACAAAGGCATGTTTAACATATCTAAAGAAATAAGAGAGGCTTGAAAATATGGACAAGAAAAGAAAACTATAAAAATCACCACAACAAATGTGGAAAGAACCAAATAGATTTTCCAGAAATAAAAATATAATCGTTGAAATAAAAAATTCAATGAATGGGTTACTGATTAGACATGACTGAGGAAAAAAAAGCAGTTAAATGGAATACAGATCTAAAAGAATTATGCAGGAAGCAATACAGTGTTCAAGGGACAAAATACGAAGGGGATTTAAGAAATACTGAAGATAGAATAAGAAGTTCCAACGCGTGTCTAATCGGAACTTCAGAAGGACATAAAGAGCATGTTAGAAGCAATAGTTCAATAAATAATGGCCAAAAGTTTCCCAATGTTTAAAAAACACACTGTTTGTCAGATTTTACAAGCCCAAAAAATTCCAGGCAGTATAAATAAAAAATTCTCATCTAGATATAAATTATGGTGAAGCTGCAAACCATGAAAGGCAAAGAGGTCTGTAAAGCAGCTAGAAAGTAAAGATGTTTCTACAAAGGCCTTACAAACAGCCTGATTGAGTGATTATTTTGCAACAATAATGAAAACCAGAAGACAATCAATGATATTTTTAAATACTGAGAGGAAAATGTCAACTTAAATAGAATATGTGGTGAAATTATCTTTCAAAATAGGAGGGGAAAAATAACATATCCAGGCTAAAAGAAAGCAAGATACTAGAATAAACCACCAACAGATTCCTATTAAATATGATTATCAATAATGAGTTTCAAGTAGAAGTAATACCAAATGGAAAGTCACACATGCAGAAAGATTTCTGTAAATATGTAGGTAAATCTAAATACATGTTGACTATATAAAATAATATATATTTTGTCAAGTTAAGAAAAGATAAAACCAAATACTAGACAATAGTAGTATATAATTTGAGGGAAGATTGATTAGATCTGAAGCATTCTGATGTCTCTTTAATTGGGAAGAGTGTAAAGATAATAACATCAGACTTTTTAAGTATCCATGTTAAAATATCTGGGGTAACTACTAAAAAAGAAATGAATATGAAATATATAACATCCAAATTCAAAGGAGAAAAAACAAAAGAGAAAGTAAATTTAATCACTCATGCAACATTTAACCTAATAAAGTTAGAAATATACGTGCATATAAACTCAACATACTGGGGGTACTAAAAAAATGTATACAAGTGGACACTTTGGTCAGCATTGCTCAAGCAGCAGTTCACTGTAATCAGACCATCTGGACGCTGTTGGTAACCACTTTGAGCACCTCTTGTTAATTGCAGAAGTCAAACGTGACTTGTATTCATCTTTTGTTATTGGTGTATATTGAGCATTACAATTTTAATAGCTTTCCTTTCTTAAAATGTGTATACATTTTTGGCACCCTCTGTATATATGTATGCACATACATATGTATTTATGTGACAAAACTATTTTATTGAGATGTAATTGGCATACAACATTGTATAGGGTGTACAACATATTGATTTGCCACATTTATATTGCAATATGATTGCCAGTGTATCATCAGCTAACATCTCTATCACATCGCATAATTATTATTTCTTCTTGTGGTGGGAACAACTAAGTTCTATTATCTTAGCAAGTTTAATGTTTATAATAGAGTTTTGTTGTGTATAATCACTGTACTGAGTATCAGATTTCCACGACTTATTTATCTACTAGTTGCAAGTGTGTACCTCAAACATCTTTTCCATTCTCATCCACCAGCCCCAGGAAATCACTATTCTGCTCCATGTTTTTTTTTGCTTTTTGTTTTTTGTTTAGTTCCAAATATAAGGCATATAACACAGTATTTGTATTTCTCTGACTTATCTCACTTAGCATAATGTCCTCAAGGTTCATCAATGTTGTCACAAATGGCATGATTTCCCTTCTCATGGCTGAATACTTTTCCATTATATATACCTATATTATATATATATATATATTTCATAGGAATTGTGTTGAGTCTAAGGATGGCTTTGGGTAGCATGAATATTTTAACAATATTAACTCGTCAAATCCATGAACAGAAGATGTCTTTCCATTTGCTTGTCAAAAGAAATCAAAGAACACACAAAGTCTTTCAGTTTTTATTGTACAAAACTTGCACTTCCTTTGTTAAATTTATTCCTAGGTATTTTATTGTTTTTGATGCTATTGTTAATGGGATAGTTTTATGTCTTTTTCAGATATTTCATTTTTGGTATATAAAAATACAACTGGTTTCTGAGTATTAACTTTATATTCTGCAACTATACTGAATTCATTGATTGGATCCAATAGTTTTTCAGTTGAGTTTTTGGGATTTTCAATATATAAGATCATTTCATCTGCAAATAATGACAATTTTACATCTTCCTTCCTGATTGGATGCCTTTTATTTCTTTGTCTTGCCTGATTGCTCTAGCTAGGACTTCCAGCACTATATTGAATAAGAATGATGATTGTGGGTACCCTTGGCTTATTCCTGATCTTAGAGGAAAAGCTTTCCATTTTTCTCCATTGAATATAAAGTGAATTGTGGCTTTGCCATATATGGCCTTTATTATAGTTGAAGTATGTTCCCTCTATACCCAATCTGTTGAGGATTTTTATCATGAAAAATATGTTGCATTTTGTCAAATACTTTTTCTGCATCTATTGAGATGATCATATGATTTTTATCTTTTATTCTAATAATTTGGTGTATCATATTTCTTGCTTTGTATATGTTGAACAACCCCTGCATCCCAGGGATAAATCCCACTTGGTCATGGAGTATAATTCTTCTAATAAGTTCTTGAATTCAGTTTGCTAGTATTTTGTTATAGGTTTTTGCATCTATGTTTATCAGGAATATGGGTCTATAGTTTTCTTACAGTGTCCTTATCAGGCTTTGGTATAAGGGTAATGCTGGACTCAGAATGAGTTTGAAAATGTTTCCTTCTCTTCATTTTTTAGAAGAATTTGAAAAGAATTGGCATTAATTCTTCTTTAAATTTTTGTTAGAATTTGCCAGTGAAGTCATCTGGTCCTGTGGTTCACTGTGTTGAGAGGTTTTGGATTGCTGATTCAATCTTCTTACTTGCTATTGGTCTGTTCAGACTTTCTATTTCTTCCTGGTTGAGTTTTGATAGGTTGTATGATTCTAAGATTTTGTTCATTTCTTCTGTTACTTAATTTTTTGGCATATAACTGATCACAGTAGTCTCTTGTGATCCTATGTATTTCTGTAGCGTCAGTCATAATTTATCCTTTTTTTTCTGATTTTCTTTGAGACTTCTTTTTTCTTAGTCTCACTAAAGGTTTGTCCATTTTGTTTATCTCTAAAAAAGTTTTGTTGATCTTCTCTATTGTTTTTCTGGCTTCTATTTCATTTATTTCCAATGTGGTCTTTATTATTTACTACCTTCTGCTAACTCTAGGCTTAATTTATTTTTATTTTTCTAGTTCCTTGAGGTGTAAAGCTTAATTTACTTTTCAGTCTCTCTAATTTCTTAATACGTGCATTTATTGCTATAAACATCCCTCTCAGAACTGCTCTTCCAGGTTTTGGTATGTTGTGTTTTCATTTTCATTTGTTTAGAAATATTCTTTGATTTCCCTTTTTATTTCTTATTTGTCACATTGGTTGTTCAGCAGTCTGTTATTTAGTTTCCACATATTTGTAGATTTTTCCTGCTTTCCTCATGTTTTTTTATTTCTAGTTTCATACCATTGTGCTCATAAAAGATACATGGTAAGGTTTCAGTCTTCTCAAATTTGCTAGGACTTGTTTTGTGTCCCACCATATAATCTATCCTTGACAATGTTCTGTGTGCGCTTGGGAACAATGTATATGTTGCTGCTGTTGGAAGGAATGTTCTATAGATGTCTGTTAGGTCCATTTGTCTAATATATGGTCAAGTCCATCATGTCCGTGTTGATTTTCTGTCTGTATTATCTACCTGCTGTTGAGTATTGAATGGGATATTGAAATTCCCTACTATTATTGTAATGTTGTTTATTTCTTCCTTATATCTATATTTGCTTAATATATTTAGGTGCTCTAGTATTGGAGGAGTATGTATTTATGATTGTTATGTCTTCTTGACTGACCAGCCCCTTTATCATTATACAGTAACCTTCCTTATCCCTTGTTAATGTTCTTGGCTTAAAGTGTCTTTTCTGTGATATAAGTATAGCTATCCCCACTTTCTTTTGGTTCCCTCTTGCATAGGATACCTTTTTCCATCCCTTCACTTTGAGTCTATGTATGTCCTTAAAGTTGAAGTGGGTGTCTTGTGGGCAGCATATAGTTGGGTCTTGTTTTTTTCATCTATCCAGCCACCCTGTGCCTTTTGTTTGAATTCAATCAATTTACCTTTAGAGTAATTACTTATATGTAAGGACTTATGCCATCTTAATTGCTTTCTGGTTGTTTTGTATTTCCATTGTTTTTCTTTCCCTCTGTTTCTGCTTACCTTTATAAATTGGATATTTTTCATTGTGGTATGCCTGTTTCCCCTTTCTTTGTCTTTTGTGGACCTACTCTGGGTTTTTATTTTGTTGTTCCCATGGGACTTATATAAAGCATATTGTAGATAAAACAACCCTTTTTTGGCTGATAATAACTTATCTTTGATCACCTGTAAAGGCCCACCGTTTTACTCCTCCCTTTTATATTATTGATGTCACAAATTACATCTTTTATGCTGTGTATTCATTAATCATTTATAGTAGCTAGTTATTTTTACTACTCTTTTCCTTTAACCTTTATACTATAGTTGATTTGTTAATATACCATCCTAATATAGTTACAGTTTTCTAATTCTGTCTACTTTTTACTCTTACCAGTATGTTGTATACTTTTGTATGCTTTCATGTCTCTGATTAGCTTGAAGAACTACTTTTCATTTCAGCTTGAAGAACTACTTTCAGCATTTTTTTGCAAGGCAGATCTAGTAGTGGTGAACTCCCTCCGCTTTTGTAGTCTATGAAAGCCTTAATTTCTCCTTTGTATATGAAGGATAACTTTGTCAGATAAAGTATTCTTGGCTGGCAATGTTTTTCAGCACTGTGAATATGTCATTTTACACTGTGTTGGGCTATAGATTTCTACTGAAAAATCCACCGATGGCCTAATCAGGGTTCCTATGTTGATTACATTCTTTTTTTTCTCAGGATGCTTTTGCAATTCTTTCTTCATCATTGATTTTTGACAGCTATATTATAATATGTTTTGGAGAAGGTGTCTTTACATTGAGATAATGGGGTGATCTATAGCTTTATGAACTTGTGTTTCCATGTCTCTCCTTAGGTTTAGGAGGTTCCAGCTATAATTTATTTAAATAAAATCTCCCCCTTTCTGCCTCTTTTCTCCTTCTGAAATTTGATTATTCTGATATTTGTCTTTTTGATGGAATCCCATAGCATTCACCTGCTGAAGGACATCCCGGCTGCTTCCACGTTTTGGCAATTATGAATAAAGCTGCTACAAACATCCCTGTGCCAGTTTTGTGTGGATATAGTTTTCAGGTCCTTTTGGCAAATACCAAGGAGCGTGATTGCCGGATTGTATGATAAGAGTATGTTGAGTTTCGTAACAAACTGCCAAACTGTCTTCCAAAGTGGCTGTTCAATTTTTGAGTTCCCACAAGCAATGCGTGAGAGTTTCTATTGCTCCACATCCTGGCCAGCATTTGGTATTGTCCGAGTTCTGGATTTTGGATATTCTAATAGGCATGTAGTAGCATCTCGTCGTTTTAATTTGCATTGCTCTGATGATATATGATGTAGAACATCTTTTCATGCTTATTTGCCATCTGTGTATCTTCTTCTAAGCTGTTTTTAAAATACTTTTTTGTACCTAATTTTGGCTGTCAACCTCTAAGCATTCGATTCCTCCCATCTACCCACAATTCCTAGTCCAGATAACCTATAGGTGCCTGCCTTTCATGATTTAGAATGGTGTTCCTTCCTCCATCAGGAAATTTTTTGAGATTCTGAGTTTTACCCTAAGATGTAATTCAATTTCAGGTTAGTCTTTAAGTATGAGTAATACACTCTTTGTTCTATTATTAAAAACAGAATGAAGGAAAGTATAGGGGACATAGCACTGACTCACTTAGGGAGTAAGCACCACAGCAGAATAGCTCAAAAGATGGTGCAACAGGAACAAAATACGTGGGGGAGAATAAGGATTAAATTTCAGAATGGATGCATAGTCCCTTATTTGGGCTCTTGAAAAAAATTCCTATTCACTGAGCTACCTCCATCTTTGGCAGAAGGTACAAGTTTACCCATCAGAGTTAGCCTGGAGCAACTGCCCCTTTTGCCTAGCTGATAGCATGAACTGACTTGGGTGTCTTTGGAAGAATAGATTTAGGGCAATCTCCTGAATTAATTGTTGTGTGGGTTGTTAAGGAGGAAGAAAAATACCCCAAATACACTGATAACTCACATTGGAGTTCAGTTATAGCCACGCAGTGCCCTAAACTACTAATAGCCAACTATTTTACCAGGCATTGGACTTTAGTGATAGATAGCCAGCAAAACTCAAAGTGTCTGTCATCTGAAACAAGGGAAATCAATGAACTGGTATAAAATCTCTTTAGGCAGCCAGATGAAACTTTGGATTTAATGATTTTATGGAACATTGGGTGGTAGAATAACCTGTTTTGATTAAAACGAGTGGTTCTCAGGATACCAACCACAGCCTGACCAATTTAACACCACCTTCATATACAGCTACACACCCAGGCAATGCATAGATCTTTGGGGAAAAAATATATATTCTTCTCTTTTCCATCTTTTAGTCAAATAAAATATGAGTAGCCATAAGGAGAAGGGGAGTCCTTTGCCATTAGCTTTTAAGTGGTTAATGACATAAATGTACCTGCTATTCTTGGATGACCCCTGTGCCCAGTGAGAAGCACCTTACCTTCCTTTTACTGTTTTACCACCTGAGAAAGGCAGAGCTGAGGAGTCATTTGCTGCCGAACATGTCACAGTATCTGAAACAGCCCGAGGCTGTCAAACCAGCAGCTCACCATCACAGTACTGTAGTAGGGTCACAGCTGTCTTTGTCCATTAGAGATCGTTCTAGTCTCTGTCTACAGTTTAGAATTTTTATTTTCTATTTTCTCTATAATATATAACTGTGTCAAAATGTTATCCATTGTCCAAGTTGCTTTTAAATATGAGGAAAACTAGAAAGAAAATACTTTTCATGGCCTTGTTAATCTACCCAAGTCTCCTTGTAGCACACAAAACATGCCTGCTTCCTGCATATAAAGTACTGAGCCTGAGTGCTCTGACTTCTGCCAGGCACTGAGACTGAGCCACTACATACTCTTAAGGCATGAATTTTCACTGAAGCATACAGTCAAAAGGAGAGAGGGTAGTAGTGCTCTATGATCAGGTAAAATAACAACTGGGTGTCCATTTTGTATGTCCTCTACTTCTCACCAAAAGCACTGTTTATAAATTTAATAGTGGGATTAACTAGGCAAGAGATGGGGAATAATTTACTGAGGTGATAAAGTCCTTTCTAACATCAGTCTCAAGGAATGTGGGTGTTTACTAATAAGAAGTTTATTAAAAGTCTTTCACGTCCATTGCCTCCTGTACTTTTTAGCCATCTTGTGAAATAGGTATTATATGTTTTTTTCTGCAAACAAGAAAACCAAGGTAATGTAACTTACCCACAGTCATACAAAATAGTTTGTGACAAAGGCAGATTCCATCTAAATCTTTTGATTCTTAATCCAGTGCTTTTTAGATGAGAGTATCCTGACTCTCTGTACTTTGGATTCCCTCAGTAATGAATATGGATCTGCCTTCTGTGAATTTATGCAAATACTTTTATAGTATTGGAAAGTACAACATAGTCAACTCATACCAAATTAGAGCAACCAGTTTTGTAAGATTACTTTTTGCTGTGGAAAACAGAACTTTCCTCTTTCCTCCTTCTTTCCTTCCTTTCTCCTTTTCCTCCCTTCATTCTTTCCTCCTCTTTTTTTTTATTTTGGGAGAATGCTAATGCAATGCTTAAAGCAGACCCTCTAGCACTTCTCTTTTTCTCCTTTTGAAAAAGACGTTTGTGCTCAACCTGTTCCATTTGTTTTCATGACTTTGTGTTGTCCCACCTTTCTTGGGCTTTAGCTTTCTACACTGTTGAGATGATTTTTTTTTGAAGTGGGTGGGAACATTCTTTATTGCTAGGAAAGGCTTTATTTTTATTAATTAAAGTTTATTGGGGTGACAATTGTTAGTAAAGTTACATAGGTCTCAGGTGTACAATTCTGTAATACATTATCTATATATCATGTTGTGTATTCACCACTCAGAGTCAGTTCTCCTTCATCACCATATATTTGACTCCTTTTACCCTCATCTACCACCCCACTCCCTCCTTACCCTCTGGTAACCACTAAACTATTGTCTGTGTCTATGGTTTTTTGTTCCTTTATTTGTTTGTCTTGTTCCTTTGTTGTTTTCAGTGTCATATACCACTTATCAATGAAATCATATGGTTCTCAACTTTTTCTGTCTGACTTATTTCACTTAGCATAATAATCTCAAGACCCATCCATGTTGTCACAAATGGCACTATTTCATCTTTTCTTATGGCAGAATAGTATTCCATTGTGTATATATATCACATCTTCTTTATCCAATCATCTATCAAAGGACACTTTGGTTGTTTCTATGTCTTGGCCACCATAAATAAAGCTGCAATGAACATTGGAGCACATATATCTTTACGGATAAATGTTTTCAGAGTTTTTGGGTAGATACCCAGGAGAGGGATTGCTGGGTCATATGGTAATTCTATTCTTAATTTTTGAGGAACCTCCACACTGCCTTCCATAGCGGCTGCTCCAATCTGCATTCCACCAACAGTGTATGAGGGTTCCTTTTTCTCCACAGCCTTTCCAATACTTGTTATTATTTGTCTTGTTGATGATAACCATTCTAAGTGGTGTGGGGTGATATCTCATTGTGGTTTTTATTCTCTTGCATTAGTTAAGTATATATATGGTCTTCCTCTGTTTAACTGTAAGCTCCTCATGGATGAGGATAAAATTGTATTTCTTTCTGCTTCTCCTTCAAGTACCTAGCCCAATGTCTAAAAACTAAGCAAGTAAAATGTAAACATTTGCAAAATGAAGAATTCTTCCTTTGCTCATACTGAGATTTCTCCATCTCTTTGGCTATTTTAACGTCCCTCTTCCAAACATTCTCTAGTTTCAGGGTCTATAACTTGAGAGAGTCCTTTAGTTGAAGAATGTTGCTGTTTGACCATTGGTATGGGTACTATATTCCAGCTAAATTCTAAGCCCTACAGACAATGCCTGGCATTTTATTGATCTTTAGGGCCACATGGCTTAGGTAGGCTCATAGTTATAGGATTCCCCCCCTGAGGTGCGGTCAGTAGCTCAGATCTTTTTGATCATTAACGTATAACTACACAAGTAAGTGTTTTCTGACGTGCTTTCTCTTACTTGTTCTAGAAGTTTGTGTGCTATTTATCTTCTAATCCCATACCCTATGAGATCTTCCTACCATATACTGCAGAATCCTAATGTTTCACTCCACCAGTGTGAATTTGGGGTCATATGTAAAGCATTCCCTCCTACAGACAATTTATCAAATTGATGTGTGAACAAAGAAAAATTCTAGATTCCAGGTAACATCAGGGCTCACATTTCCCCCCTAAAGCACCCATTCTTCTCTCGCATTTACTTGAGACCTAGGAAGATGGTTTGGCTGTGACCCCTCAGAAAACAATAACTTTGGCCTATCCTAATTTAAAATACAAATACAGCATGCCTATCATTTTATCTTCATGTAATTAAAGGCAGTTTTAATTTTGTTTCTTGTCTTGAGTAAAAATAAATAGCCCTATTAACTTAGATTTTTGTAGAAAGTTCTTCTCAACTACTCAAGTCCAAATTTTCTTTATAGAGACTGTATCTGATAATTGTTAGTGCTATATTTGACAGATGTTCAATATGTAATAATGATCTGCTGCTTTTACTAATCCAGCCAAATCAACAGCTTTAGACAGAATCTAAAGGCCAGTTTGGGAGCCCTGCCAATATCTATTCCAACGTTTTTTAACAATATAAATCCTCAAATAAAAAAGAGGTAAAGACAAAGAAATGTGAATCATAAGACTATTTTCAAAAAAATGGAGCATAGCATAGCTCAAAAAGAAAATTCCAGGAAAAAAAAGCAAATAAAAATATGGGCAGTATAATAGTTTGTAGGTTCAATATTTACTAGTTTGTGTACCATCTGAGCTATTTCCTTTAATCAACCATGCACATGGCACTTTTATTCTCAGGGGACATTATCGCCATGACAACTTTATCAGACTAAACACTGAAATGCAGCTCTTGGAGCGATCTCAATGTGGGTATGGTTTAGAATATTATTTATGTTATTCTTTTATCCACATCCTTGGTGTGCCAAACAGAGATGAGAAAAATTTTTAAATGACGATTAAAATAGCAATAAAAAAATGTAGAAACTTTACAAAGACAAAAAGGGATAAGCCATTAGGCTGAAAAATGAGCAATCAAAGGAACTATTGCGCTCGGCAGATGGAAAAGCAGCAGGTGCCATGGTGTGATGGGACCTTGCTTCCCATCATGCATGCTCTACAATGATACAGGCTGACAGGGAAGGGAATTAATGTATCGGAGCAGGTACTTTCTGTCTATTAGCTGATTCCCAATACGCCCTCACGGACTGCTACCCATAGCTCTTTGATAAAATGGTTTATAACACAGGACTCCAAAAGTTGCATGGGGAAGGACAGCTATGAGTGACCCTCCCTTCAATGTCTCAACTAAACAGAGTCTGAGTGACCAAGTAAACATTTCTCCGCCCCAAACTGGGGTCCATGATTTCAGTCCATGAATACATTATTTGAATACAGATGCAGTGAGTCCATGAAGGTGACCAAGGGCCACAGGCTCTCAGTGTGGGGGATTAAAGGGGACACTGATGAAGAGAATTCTCAAGGTAACAAATTAGCCCTCAAACATATGAGTCTCAGGAAGGCTATGAGAGTATGCTCACCTCTCTGCTTTCAGAGAAAAAATGCCAAATTATGAAGAGGCAGCCTGAATTGGTGAGTCAGCTTAGATAGACATGCGCATTAGGCATAGGAAACACTGATGTTCTGGGGCTTTGTCATGTGTCGGGCTGGTTTCTTTATTCTGTCTCTCCTGCCCTCCCCTCCTCTCCCCTCCCCTCTCTTCTCTTCTTTCCTTTCCTCTCCTTTCCTTTTTTCCCTTTCCCCTCCCTTTCCAAGCCTGAGTTTATGTTCCAAATGTGTAACACAGCCACCTGTGCAACCTCAAAATTGAGAGTGAAATAGAAGTGGAGAGTTTAAAATTAAATTGGTACAATTGATAAGATTAGCTCTTTCCAGATCTTTGCCCAATAAACTAATTGAATTGCCAAATTGTTTATTAGCCTTGGCTGTTAAGACAACTAGATTAGGAAATGGTAGACTGTATTCTTTTTTTTCTGTCCATTTTCATGACTGAATTGGAAGGCCGAGACTGGCTGTACCACTCATGTGTAGTCATGAAAGGAAGTAAATGAATGCGGGCTGACATTTATGTTACTACCTTAGAAATTATGTGCACATCAAAGGAGCATTAACAATCTGAGCATTCAATTCAAGCCTTCCTCACCCCTAATCTAGGTAAGAAACATGTTATTCTGTCTCAAAATATCCTGTATTTTTTTCTGCATACTTACCACATTGACATTTATAAATAATTTTCATTTACTGTATTTTCCCATGTATAATGTGCACTTTTTTGCCCAAATTTGTGGGGGGAAAATAAGGGTGCTCATTATACTCGTACATGGGTAGTACTAATACTCATACATGGGTAGTATCTATATAAATGTTTTTACTTCTTGTACTTATGCTTATGAGTTAAAAGTGTAACTCTAGAAATCAATAATGATATCGTATACAAAATAATACCCTGGAATATGATCATCGGTTTTGTTGAACTTATGACGAACTTACAACAAAGAGTTCTTGGCTTTCTATGATGTATAAATATTGTACACTTTTTACCGGTACATAAAATTTCTTGTACCTTGTACCCGTTCTTGTGTTTCGTAATTATTTGTTACATAAAATTTCTTGTACCATAATATGTTAAAAAGTAAATGCTAAAATTTCTTTATAAGACAAAAAACAAGTACCTAAATATAAAGAAATGAAAATTTGAATTAAAGAATTAAAATGAAAGGTTTTTTCCCCTGAAAGTTTGGGCCAAAAAACGTGGGTGCGCATTATGCAGAGGAGTGCAGTATAAACTGAAAAATACAGTAATGCCTGTCAAATCTCACTGAATTCTATGACACACAAGGAAAGAAACTGGATGCATCTTGCCTTGGCACTTAGCAAAATACCAGTCACACAGTAAAAGCTCGGTAAATATTTGTGGAAAGAAAAAAATAGAGAGTAAGGAAATAAATAATATGGGAAGAAGGGAGGCCAAGGGAGGGCCCAGGATGAGAAATAATCTTCAGCACCTTTCTACTTCAGTATATCTTCTTTAGAAGCCTCTATAAAAGCCTTACATTTATTGAGATGCCTAAGCAAACTCTACACTAAATAAAAAGGATGAATAGAAAGAGTGAGGATGAAGAGGAGAATATACAAAGGGTTCCAAAAAAATGTATACACATTTTAACAAGGAAAGCTGTATTAAAATTGTAATACCCGATATATACTGATAACAAAAGATATATACAAGTCACGTTTGACTTCTGCAATTCCAAGAGGTGCTCAAAGTGGTTACCATCAGTGTCCAGACACTTCTGATGATGGCAAACTACGGCTTGAGCAACGTTGACCATGATGTCCACTTGTATACGTTTTTTTGGCACCCCTGGTATCTATGTTAACTATGATGGATCTCATTGAATGGTGTCCAAGGACATTTGAATAGTCAGGTGTGCACACCCTGGTTATGAAATTCACTTCACAAGAAGACAATGGAAATGAAAATATTTCAGCCTGAAGAGAGTGAATTTTAGCCTATTCAGAGGCCAGACCCAGAGAGCTTAAAATTATCCTTGGATGCCTTGTGGTTCTTATCCCAAGTGTTTGATAGTGTAGGACATTTAACTTGGATCAGATCACTGTTTTATTCACATCCCTCCTTAAATCAGGTATGAGCATACTGGCTATGCCAAATTATACAAGGCAGTGATAACACATTTTTCATGTGAGAGTAAAATAGCGGAGACAGGGAATCCTGTGGGAATTACAGTGCCAATGAGAGCAACACCTAAAGGATACACAGCACCTCATAGTTTCCAGAATTATTTAATATTGTTATGTAATCCTTAACAGGATTAATTAATCCTGTTATTTAACCCTTAACAGGACAATGAATCTGTGAGTGGACTTACTAACCATGTAAATTGGTAGTTTTTTAACTCTCTGTTCCTTAGTTTTCTCTTCTAAAATTATCAAATATGGTTGATCAAAGCTTAAATAGGATATTGCATGGAAAATACTGTGCCAAATAAATTTTGACCATTTTTAATGGTATTATTATTATTTAGTAGCACAGATATCACTAACTACAACTTATAGGCCATCGAAGAACCTCAAAAAGTTAAATGATTTTATGACCTGTTAAGTGGTGGCCCCAGAACTCTCATTTCAAATTCTGAAACCATCACGTTCTGTATGGTTGACTGATGTGTGGCCCCTTTGAAACATCCTTCTTGGTAGGATCCTAGAGACAGTGTCTTGGTGTGAAGCCAATATGTCAAGCCAGCAGGATCAGGGTCCTGGAACGCCAAGCCTGTTGAAAAGGTCACTCAATATCAGCTGCTTCCCAAAGCTTCCAGAGAACCAGACACTTTGGTTTTCCTTCATTTTAGCTCCTGTCAGTTTCAAAAGAGACAAACTTCTAGAGCTGAAATTGATGTGTTTGTGTGACTGTTCAAGTCTGCTGAAATTGACAGAGGCTGAAACTGATGAAAGTAACCAATTCGTCAATTTCAGCAAAGGGAAATCTTTGAAGGAAGAGATTGACTAAGGCTATACCTTTCCTGCCCGATCAGGAAATTTAATTTTTCTTTCATTTTAAAAAAATTTTGTGTTTACTCTCAGAAATTATTTCAGACTATCCTCTAAGTACAACGTGAATTGGCCTGACAGTTTTAATAGATGGTCAGTTCCATCAAAATTCAATCCAGTGTCTTATTTATCAGAATGTTGATGTACATTGGGTTGATTGATCAACTTATTCAAAATAGCTTTAAAAAGTTTTAAAATGTGGAATTACTCTAAACCCTGCTGCTTGTGAGTTTTGCTGCATCCCATGAAAACCACAGAGCTTTGACTAATTTGCCTTTCAAAAACTCAGTCAGGTCAGTCCCGAAATCTCCATTGCATCTGTCAACTATCGGGTTTTGACAAATTTTGACTGGTTGAATCAAACTGATTGGTAGGGGCTCAAAAGTATGCTAGTGGTGTTAGAAGCACTGGGTTCAAGTTCTGCCATTCACCAATTGTGTGACTTTGTCCAAGTTACCAGCTTTGACTGTCAGCCTTGCCCTCAATAAGATGAGGGCATTAGACCATGCAATCATTTTCTAAAGTTTGTTCTTTAGAAAATAAGGCTTTCTCTTATAGGATATTAATAGGTGTAATAAAAAAAAGTTCATGATTCAATAACTTTGGAAAACATTAGTTAAATATATTTATTGACAGCAGGACTTCCCAGAGCCTTTATCATCTTAACATGTGTAGTGGATTTGAATCTCAGTCACAAACGCTGGTGCACAGTAAAATTAACTATACTTTTTGCACCCCATCCTGCCAAACTGATGGGAATTTCCTCTTCAGTCGTGTTGCTGGGTTGGTTCTGGAATCTCCATAGGCAGAGGATATGGGTAGCCCATTTTGCCCTAAGTCATCAGTCCACAAAGTTTGTTTCTGGAACTGTCTACATTAGGGATCAGCAAGCCGTTTCTATAAAGGGCAAGATAAAAACTATTTTAGGCTTTGCAGGTCATTCAGACTAGTCAATCTGCCACTACTCAGTTCTATCATTGTTACTGCCAAAGTAGCCATACACAATATATAATATGTATAAAACTTTTTAAAAAAAAACTGTTAAAAAATGTAAAAACCAATCTTGGCTTGTAGACTGTATGAAAAACAGATGGCAGGCTGGATTCGGCTTGCAGGCTGTAGTTTACTGTCCCCTGGTCTAAATGACTGGCTGCTTGATGTTTCTGAGCCGTGCTCGTATCATAGGAAACTTTGCAATATAGTGTACCGTCCTGTCTGCCTCGCCATTATCTCTTGGGGTCCTGTCACTGTAACATCATCTCTAGTCAGGAGACAGGGCAGAGGTTCTCTTTCTTCCAAGACTTCCAGATCCCTCTACATGTGTCCACCAACACCATCTCAAACCCCAGGGAATTCAGAGAAATTAACCTCCTTTCACATTTTGAAAATAACTCCAAACCTTCCTCCCTTTCTGGGTTATTTCTGCTTTCTACCCTTCACAACCAGCCCTGAGGCATTGAATACAGAACCTGATTTAATTAGAGAATTGTGAAAATACAGGAAAGGAAAAAAAGTAGTTAAATCTCTTGAAACGCCATCCTTATTACATATGCATTATGAATCTTTAAATGCCATGCAACATTTTCCAAATGGTTTTGACCATGGATGGTTTTTGAGGACATCTTGTGGGAAACCAATGGCTGCACTTTGGAAAACAATGTTCTAGAGGGTGTCTAAGGTCCCTTAGAGCCCAACTAGTGAGGGCCTAGAGCTTTGCAAGAGGAAAAAACTCACAGGTTGGATTGGGCTGATGTTGCTATAAATCTAGAGGCTTTATTTTATCTCCAGTCCTCTCTCCTCCTACTCTAATCCAAAATTTCCTCATGCATAATTAGTTTTGCATATCTGGGGTATGTTTCTTGGTGAAGCAAATATCAAGATGTTCGTTCATAGCTAGGACTTTCCTTACTGCCTCTTATATATTATATCATAGCCATATTATTGGATGGATGGATGGACTGACAGATGGATGGATGGATGGATGGATGGATGGATGGATGGATGGATGGATGATGAATGAATTTCTTTTCTCTGATCACTGTATTCTCTCCTGGCCATGTCCCCACTTCCCACCTATATGTAAGAACAAAGTGGCTCTCCACTTCCTTATAGAATTCTCCACATCTAACAACTTCTACTTTGTGTAGCTGACTACAAACATAACTTCTTTGTTCTAAACTCCCAGTATCTTATTTTTGATTCACTAATTCATTTATTCATTCAATATTTATTGAATGCCTACTAAGTGTCTGGCTCTGTGAGAGGTTCAGGGTACAAAATAGTAAACAAAAAAGACATGGCCCCCACCTCTATGAATCTTAATGCTTAATGGGGTAGATAGATATTCATATGAACAAAAATATAAGTCTATAAGTAGGGTAACCAACCATTCTGGTTTGCCTTAGACTATTCTAGGTTTGGTACTGAATGACCTGCATCCCAGGAAACTTCTGATTCCTGGGTAAACAGGGATAGTTATCACACCTACAGGGTGATACCTACAGGGTAAAAGCTGGGTGCTATAAAAGAGAATAACACAGAGGATGATATACTTTATATTGCATAGTCTGGAAACCTTTCTGAGACAGTATCATTTAAACTGAGAACTGAAAGATAAGGAACCACACATACACAAAAGAAGCACAAGCCTTGTGAAGAGATGAAGGAAAGGGAAGTCCAAGCAAAAGGAATAGTTTGTTTACAAAGGACTGGGGGTATTCAGGAAACTGAAAAAAAAAAGCTATTTTAACTAAGGCCCATCAAACAAGGTAGATGGCAAGTTGAGATAAAATTCAGGGGCAGGAATGACTCATATCATAGGCCATGCTAAAAGTTTGGATCCTATTCTAAGTGCAGTAGGAAACAATTATCTAACTTCAAAAGACTTCCCAAATATTTATTGAGACCCTATTTTGTGCCTAACCCATAGGTACAGAAATATTCATCATAACCCTTTTTTCTACACACACACACCGTCTATTAGATAAGACTATCCTGGATGTAAGCAGCTGTCATCAGGGGATTGAGTGCTAAAGCAGGGTGAACAGTGAGGGAAGGAAATTCAGAAGTAGAGTAAAAGCTTAACTTAATTTTTCCAGCTTGGGAGTTTCTCAGACTCCTCCTCTCACCTTTTGCTTCAAATTTTCCAACAGTCATTTGTACACCCATTTTTGTATACCATTATCTCGTATTTCCATGTGTCTGATTTAGCTGGGGCCTTACAGACTGGTGATTGGGATGGATAATCTCTCTGGAGTTAATTTGAAATCCTCCCCAGATACTGCCTTTTGGTTCGCTTCTCTTTAACTCACCCACTGCAGCCAGGATAGTAGGAAACCCCCTTTCTACACACCCTAAAACTACAATCAGGAACACCACAGGCCATGTTCCCCTGGGAGGGAAAGGACACTCTAAGGCAATGACTCAAAACATCCATCTTGCTTGTGCAGATACAGACACAGCCCATCCATATGTTGATATTTGAAGCGTTAATAAAAGTACAGAAAGACTTCACAAAAACCTATGGGAAAAGCTACAGGCTTTACTTTCTGGCTGAGGTCTTGTGCAGGAATCGTGCTTGTCATCAGCTTGCATTAACAACTGTGGTAAAGAAAATCGAGTTATTGACAGACATTTCCATTCCATGGAGTAAACACTCTATCATAATGTAGGGAACTGTAGTAGTTAACTGCCATGTTAGGACAGGAAAATCAAAATTATTTTTTTATCATTTGTCCCACATGAAAAATACTCTCATTTAAATGTCCTGAGAGTGCTCTCAATCAAGTCCCAGGATCAGACTGGTCCACAAATTTGCTTTTGGTTAGTATGATAATGAGATTTCAACTGCAACCAAATAATTGTATTTATTAAAATTTATGATCGTGCATTAGAGAGTTCAGTAGTATTCAGGATGTCTCAAAGCCATAACGTAGAGCCTCAACCTCACCTTCTTATATACATTTTATTTTTAGAAAATGCTACTTAAATGCAGATGGCTATATAAATTTCCACTCCTGACCTGAAATATATCCAATCATATATGCTATGATTAATTGGCACTTCGTACCCTTTTTTTTCCCCAGGGATTATTTATTTTGGAGCCTATGAGATAGAATGATAGGTTCATCTGTAGAAATACACATTTTCAGTGCAGCTCTCAAAGACTAGCATCTAGCTTGCAGCACCGTTGGGTGTTTGCTCTGGATCCTCTATCACAGCTTGTTTTAAAATTACATCCAACAGCCAGCCAAGCACTGAGTTTGTGGAGGCCACTCTCCCTGAGTTCAGAGTCTCTCAGTCACTTTCTTTTTTATTATTAAACGCAAAGCTCAGAATCTCTATGTTCATCACGGCTGAGTGTTGACATGCCACAAGCATTGTCACTGACAGCAGTTAAAAATTCAACTGGGTTAATGCTGACATATTACTACCTTCTGAGGGCCGGTTGATGTGTGTTCATTTATAATCTAATTGCATGTCCACTTTTAAAAATCAGCTCCCAGTGTGAAATGGATAAAAATACAATTACCAAATGATATGCGTAATCATTCAGCGCTGTTAGTCTCAAAAGGTGATATTGCAGTGACATTGAGAAAATTAGATCTATTCTTCATACAATTATATGGCTACACTTTCACTCTAATGTCATTCTAATTGGTAAGGAGCATTGAAATGTGAAGCTGCCTGCATTTCACTCTCTAATTATCACTGGAGCAACTCATTCTTAAGATAGGTTGCTGGAAAAAACAGTTGCCAGAATGCTTTGATAGTCCCAAATGTTCATTGTTGTTTTCCTGTCAGGTAAAGCTTGTTTTCTTCCTATAAAATTTAGAGTGCCACTGAGAGCTTACTAGAAATAAAGATTTGGGTGAATACCTGTAATTTACTTAGTCCCTTTATGTCTTTGAAAAGAAAAATTTCATGTGGAGATGCTCTTCCTACTTTTATTACCAAATGGACCCTCAGAATGTGAATTCTTGCCCCTATTTTACAGGGGTGGTTGGGAGGCTCAAATTTCATAATAAAAGTGTAAGTTATTTTGTAAACTGTTAAGTGGTAAACAAACATGAGCTTTTCCTGTTATGATTACTGCTGCTGCTATTATTATTATTATTAATATTATTATTATTTGTCATTAGGTGTCAGGACCTGACTTAGTTGCCTTTCTGGCCACTGCTTGTAGAAATTATGAAGTCAAATTAATATTCAATTGGTTGGATCCCTGCTGTACAAGCCAGTGGTGTCTGGATACATGTATATTTATTAAGGAATCTCCTCTGTTCACTGTTCTTGGAATCATAGATTTATAGAACAAACAGTACAGCTAAAGTGACATTATACCCCATCAATTACTCTACTATTAAACTATAAACTCTATGAAGGCAAGAACTGTGTTTTTTCAAGAAGGTACTGAATAAATAGCTGCAGACTGTCTGAAAAAAGGAATGAACATCTTTATTTTATATTTCTTCATTCTTTAAAAGTATATACAAGGTCTGACAATTAAGTTCGCGAACTCATCCTAGACAAAGTGCTACATACCTTGTTGCTGAATATCACTATGGTCACCTTTGAAGCACTCCCTTTGGGAGGCTATGCACCGATTCCAGCACCTAGTCCACCCTTCAAAGCAATTTTAAAACTCTTTCTGGATGGCCATCAGAGCTGTTGTCATATTACTCTTGATGTCCTGAATGTCATCAAAATATCCTCCTTTCAATATTTCCTTTATTTTTGGGTAAAGAAAGAAGTCATTGGGGACCAGATCAAGAGAGTAGGGGGGTGTTTCAATACAGTTATTTGTTTACTGGCTAACAACTCCCTCATAGACAGTGCCGTGTGAGCTGTGCATTGTCGTGATGCAAGAGCCATGAATTGTTGGTGAAAAGTTCAGGTCGTCTTAACTTTTTCACGCAACCTTTTCAGCACTTCCAAATAGTAATCTTGGTTAATTGTTTGTCCAGTTGGTACAAATTCATAATGAATAATCCCTCTGATACCAAAAAACTTTGGCAACATCATTACAACAAAGTTCAAGAACTTAATTGTCGGACCTCATTTTTTTTTCTTTTTTTTTCTTTTTTGGTCATTGAGAACAGTTACTAAAATCCTTGCCTATAAATTTCAACATCTAGGCTATTAGTTGTCATGATATAAGTCTCCACTGATTGTCTTTTCCCTTGAGAACAGATCAAATGTTTCAGATTTTTAAATTGGGTTGTATTCTGGGTATTTTGAGTGCTGTTATGGAGACTCTGGGTTATGTTATGTTCTTGCAAAGATTACTGATTTTTTGTTGTTGTTGTTTTAGTGGATAATTTGACTTGCCTCAAACTGCCAACTCTGTTTTTGGCAGCAACTCACATATCACTTCAGTTCTTTCATTGGTAGCTGGGCTGCTTGCAGGATGCCCTGTACATGTATGGTGTAGGGGTCAGCTAGAGATTCGCACAGACTGTATACAGAGAACATGCTGCTCATCTTCTCTGGCTCTTTTGTTCCTGGGGTTTTCCCCTCAGGCTTTCAGGTGGCTGTGATTAGGTTCTTTATGCCAGAAATTCGGAAAGTTTCTGTAGAAGTTTTAGCCGTCCCATATATGCTGGCTATGTCCTGCCCTTGAGCTAAAAGCAGTAAAAAAGTGGCAACTCATGCCATGTTATTTCCTTCACCCAAATGTCAATATCTCTTCAAAATCTGCCTAAAGTTTGTTCACTCCTCAGAGTCTTTATAATTTTTATCTGTGAAGGGCTTTTATAATATTCTACATAATGAAAATTAGATTCAAAAAGGTAATCTGACTTCTCTAAGGCCATAGAGCTGGTTTTAATTCTCTAGTCATAACCACACAAAGAAACACAGTCATGCAGATATTATCTTTGTTGATTATAATCCAGGACTTCTTTTATCCCAGATTACTGTCCTCTTAGTCAATGTAGCCCACTGTAAATTTAAATTTAAGTGTACACTAGAATAAAGTTTAAAGATACCCAACAGGGTCCAATTGCATTAAAGATACTTCCCTTTATTACTTAAGCTCAATCCAAAGTTGGCTGAGTAACTACAACAATAGCTTCTAAATACCCAATCAACAATTAGTGTCACCTAGGATGAAGAGATGGTGATACTAGATGATAAGCCCAGAGGGCAAACAGTAACAACAATGAAGCTTACATCCAGCTCCTAATTTTTGTTTTAAATGTAGGTCTATGAAATTCAGAAGTCTAGGAATCACTGCATATCATTGTAGTGAGTAATTTTACAGGCTTAATTTCTTTATAAATTGAAATGTTTTAATAAATCGTCTCTCTAGGTTCTTGTAGCCCAATTATTTTATTCTATTACTTTCACAAAAACACTGATTACCATTTAGATTGTCAATATCCATTCAGATTGCAAGTCTGAAAACTTTAGACAAAGGAAAAAGTGAGAGCTAAATTGAAAGTTTGTGAATCTATTGAAAGGTGTACTGAACTTTTAGGATAATCAAAAAAAAATAGCCTTCTCCTTAATTTTTCTCTATTTTCAAAATGTTCTGGAGCTGTAGTGCAGACTCATTTGTAATCCGCTTCTTAACCTTTGGTTTACTAGGAATAAATTTTCCTGATTCTTAGATTGGCTGTTTCATTACATGGGAGTTAAGCATCTCTAGTGCTTTTCATAGCAAGACAGGTCCTTGATTCTTTCTTTCTGGCTGGTCTCTCCCATTCTTTGAGCATCTGGTCATCAACTACATATCAGTCATTGAATTGAAATAACTAAGAGCTATGATGATGAAAGGATAATATATATGCCAAACCCCAGGATAATGCTGATCATTCTATAATTTATAGCCATATACTTAAAGGGATTAAGTAAAATGCCCCAGAATTTACAGACAATAGTATCCCTCTGAGAGTCAAATTATAAGGTCAGCATTTAGTGGATGCATCAGGCTGTTCTGAGGAAGAGCAAAACTAGGGTGCATTCTCCAAAAGATATAATTTTATAGAACAACCTAGCCTTATAGAAAACTATCTATTGAAAGCATGTTCTGTGCTGAGAATTTCAGATAAATTATCCAGAAAACAACCCTTTGAATTAAAGGGTGCTGTCATCTCCATTTTGCAGACCAAAAATCTTAAGCTCAAGGAGGATTTGTAATTTGTCCAAAGTCATTTTTCTGGCCAGCATCAAAGCCAGGAATCAAATCTCACTTTGTCTACTTCTAAGCCCATAAACCCCCTATCTAGTTGTTTCAAAGCCTCAGAAAGCTATAACCAAAAATGCCCCCAAGAAGGAAAGTAACAACAGAAGAGAGTGCTGTCTATGAATCTAGAAAAGAAGATGGGCCAATGAGTGTTTATCAGGTTTTTTTAAAGACCTCAACATGACTCAATTTGATTCAATCTTTTTTTGCATTATTCTTTGCAGTCCAACTCTAAGACTCCAACTGGATGCCAAGTTTTCTCCCACGTGATAGACATCCTTGACATCCTTGCTTTGTAGGTGTTGGCCTTCATCCTATAACCTCTTTGAGCCTTGGAGTCTATTTCCCAGAATGTTCTTATCTCAGCTATGGCATCTTTTCCCATCACTCCTTCAGAACTGGTGCCAGTCTCTGCTCTTTTTGTCTTAACCTGAGCTCTCATTCACAGTTATCCTTCTGATGGCATGCACTTCCAACCACTGGAGAAAACAACCCAACTTGACACAGGCCTACCCAGACCCACCTCTGAGATTATGCCTGCAGTGTCATGTCCACACTGTCAGACTAATCTTCCTTAAACATCAATCTCATCTTGACCTCTAGGCCTGTCTCTTCATTTGTAAAACAAGATGTTTGAACTAGATGATCTCTACGATCACTTCTTGCTCTACAGCTATATACATTTCTCCCATGTATAAGTATGAATTTTATTTTGGTATTCTCCAGAGCAGAGTGAGACACAAAATTATTCTTGTAGCATGCTTACTTTATAGAAAAGTTCTACAGAAATAAAACACTTTCATTCAAGGTGTCCGTTATTAAAATCAGTCAAATACAATTTGAATATAGACTATTAAATTGCAGAAGTGCTTTTAAGTGACCTTGTCATTCCCCACTCCATTTGATTTGTTATAATTTACATCCTTTGTACTAAAAAAGAGTAGTGGTTTTTCTCTGAAGATGTTTCCTGAGCTTAGTGGACCCCTGGGAAATGTAGAATTCTTTGTGAAATTCAAGCACTCTTTCCTTTACCAGTGTTCAATTTTGTTTCAATTTTTAAGGTTACTGTAGTGCCAAGATGTCCCCCAAATCTGGTTGTCATTATGAAAGTGGCATTTTATATTTCAAGGAGTAATAGCTACGGGAAGATAATTTCAGAAAGATGATGTGAATCTTGATATGAAAGTTTGGGCTGGCCAAGTGGCACGTTGGTTAAGAATTGACTTGGGACGCCACCTCTGAGCAGCAGGACCCCAGTTCAGATCCCACATGAGGGCCAGTGACACTGTGCCCTCTACAGCTAAGATGGTGAACAACAGCTTGACCTGGAGCTGGGCTGCTGTGAGTCGCCGGCGACGGCATAGGCTGCAGTGGGGCTGGCCGGCAGCTGGCGTGCGCTTTCGTGAGCTGCTGTGAGCCGCCGTGAGTAGCCGTCCAGTGGCCGGCGAGCAACAGCCTCACCCAGGAAGAGCAAAATGATAATACCAACATGGGCCAGTGAAGCAACACCCTCCACAACTAGACTGAAGAACAAAAGGACAGCAACTTGTCTGCTCCCCTTCCTCGATTCTGCTCCCCCAATTCCCCAATAAAATCTTTAAAAAAAAAAAAAAAAAGGAAAGTTTGACAGAAGCTGTCCATCCTTTCCTGGGAGTCAGTTTACCCCACATTGTCAGCTTTCTTCAGCTCAGGATGTTCCTCTGGGAACTCTGCATTGTTGGATAGCCTAAGCTTTCTCAGCTTGACACAGAGGGCAGTTTACCATGAGCTGATCCCGACATCTCAAGTAGCTCATTTTTTTATAATTTCTTTTATACTAGTGTTGGGGTTCTTTGAATTAGATTAATATATGTGATCACTTATAGCATGGACCAAACATCAACTAGTCAATCTGATGAATGGCCCTTTGTCTGCATAGTTGGCAAATCCATCCCTCATATATACATACATATATAACATTAGTGATGTAAGTAGTCATTTTCAATCACCTGTATAAGCCATTCCCCAAATAGATTCACTGAATGTCCCCTCATTTAGAGTTCAATTAGTGAACTTAGTTTTTAAGTATCATCATCTCTACCCTCTGGATAATGCATCACAAATTAAATTTTAGAGAACTGTGACATTACTCAAGATATAACTTACAAAGTAAAAAAAAAAACTCACTATATACATATATAAACTGGTTTAAAGAATAGTAAATAATTGAAGTTTTGTTTGTTTGTTTTTTAATAGTTCTTCCCTCCTAAAACTACCAGGTGCTGCTTTTATGTTTACCTGAAGGTCAATGTTTTATTTCAATAGACTGTATACTTTTGTTACTTGTTTTCTTTTCCATCCTATTTCTCTCATTTCACCCTTGTCCCCTTCACCTCTCAATGTTCTTTGTTCACTTCTTAGCCTATTGTAATCCTATATAATTGAACTAAAATCTCATCTTTTTTCTGAAGTTTTCACAGCCAAAAGGCAGATCTCACCTATGAATTCTCTTTCCTATTTTTTTGGTATTTACCACTTCCTGGTGGTTTGCTACTTTTGTCATGTTTTGATATTTTCTCTCTCTGATTAGACTACAAAGCCCTTCAGGATAGCACCTCTTTATATCTCCGGTAGCACAAAGCACAATGCTTATGTTTCTGAGAGGTACCTAGAGAAATTAATGTCTGTGTAGGGAGAATTAGAGATTGGGGTGGGGACAGGGGTTATCCTAAGCTTTCTTACCACAATCACATCAACCAGTCATATTAGGCACCAGCCAATCACATCAGGTGCTGAACTCTAGAGTCTTAAAAAAAAAAAAAAAGGTCTATTAATTAGCCACTGAACAAAGGACAACTCCAAAACTCAAATGAGTGTGTTCCTACCATTCAGATGGAATCTTCCAGGAGTCCCCTTGTCTTGCCCGCCCCATTCAGCCTGATTCTAAGTGGTCCACTGCCCTCCAGTTGTGACATCAGAAGTGGGGTCTTATTCACATTGGTTTATTTAATTGAAGGGGCATACGTATCAAGCAGGGTCAACTGTGACAAGAAACAATTTTGCTAACATTAGGAATTAAAATATTGCTATGGTCAAGTATTTCAGATTTGTACATGGTTACATTTCTTCTTTTACTCTGGTGTAGCTTTCTAAATTTATAAACAAATCTAGCATTTTTGTTGTTGTTCTTTTCTCATTCCCCAAGACATAATAATCTCAAATAAAGCTTGAAGAAATTTCCCAAAGACCCCTAGTAGTATGTATGCAGTATGTGTTCAGTATTGTGTACTCATTGATTGATTCATACTATTTTGCCTGTTATTTGTTATATGCATGTTTAATAACACCAATATTAGACACTTGGAACAAAAATAGAATGAATCCATGACTTCAAGGAGCTTAGAGTCTAAAAAAAGATAATATGAGCAAATAAGTGATTGCTATTCTAATTGGTAATTACAAGTCGATAAGAAGACAAAAACTCAATTCTATTTTTTAAAGCTTTGCTAAGGAATAATTGTCATAAAAACTGCACATATTAAAGTATACAATTTGATAAGTTTTGATAAATGTATATCTCCTTGAAAATATCACCACAATCAAAATGACACATCCATATGCCCAAAAGTTTACTCCTGCAACTTTTTATGCCCTTCCTCCAATCCTTCCAAACCCCACCCTTCCAAACCCCACCCCACCCCCACTGGCAAGCAATGATCTGATTTCTACCACTGCAGATTATTTTTCTTTTTTCAAAATTTTATATAAATATAATTATTCAATATGCATACTCATGTCTTTCACTCAGCATAATTATTTTGGGATTCATCCATGTTGTAACATATGTCAGTACATTTCTTTTTATTGATAAACAATATTTCATTATATGTCTATATCTCAATTTAATTATCTACTTGTTGATGAACATTTGGATTATTGCTTTGGAGATATTACAAATAAAGCTATGAATATAAATAAGCTTTTGTATGAAACTATGCTTTCTTTTTCTTAGATAAGTACCTAGAAATAGAACGGTCAGGTCATATGACTGACTTTTTAAGAAACTGTCAAACTCTGCCAAAATGTACCATTTTACAGTCCTAGTGTGTGAGACTTCTAGTTGCTGCAGTTGTTCAATGTGTCTAACTTTAGCCATTCTAATAGCAGTATATACACTAGTATCTCCTTTAAGTTTTAATTTGCATTTTCCTGATTAATAATGTTGACAGAAACTCTCCATATGCTTATTTGCCATCTGTATCTTTTCTGGCAAAGTGTCTGAGCAAATCTATTGCCCATTTTAAAATTCGCCTCTTGATTGTCTTCATATTGAGTTGTAAGAGCTCTTCATATATTGGGTTGTCAGAAAAGTCATGACATATATTCTGTTTTTCATTGCAAAAATGCATCATGACTTTTCTGACAATCCAGTATTTTAGATACATATCCTTGGTTAGGTACTAATTTTGCAAATATGTTTTCTCAGTCTGTGACCTGCTTTGCATTTTCTTGTCCAAGTTATTTGAAGACCAAAGGTTCACAATTTTAATGAAGTCCATTTATTGTTAGTGAATGTTGTGTAATATTTAAGAAATTTTAGCCAAAAACATGTATAATTAAGAATTTTTTCTCCCATATTTTCTTCTCAACTTTTAATAGTTTAACATTTTTGGCTCATTATATTGAGGTTTATGATCAATTTCAAGTTAATTTTCATATGTAGTATTTGACTAAGGACTCTTTTTGGCATATCAATAACCACTTGTTCAAGCACAATTTGTTATAAAATATTAATCTGTCCCCATTGAATTGCTTTGGTAAATTTGTAAAAAAAAATGAATTGAATATATATATAAGATGTGATCAACAAATACAGTAAATGTTGAATTTTTTTAAAAAAGTAAAAGACACATTGCCATTAGTCCTACTCAAAATACTCCCCCTTGCTTCAAACATACTCATCCCATCATTCTTGCCACTTTCTGAAGCTGTTCTGGAAGTCCTTTTTCATGAATGTCTTTAGTTGCGCTGTCGTGGCTGCTTCCATGTCCTGAATCGTTTCTATATATAAAATTATGTTTAACTATATGTTAAGCTAAACATGAGTTCACACTGATGTCTCCAAACCTAGTTCATTACCACGTAGATCATTCTAGCCTCCTCCTCTTTCTTACTTATAAACTCTTCCTCCAACAGTAAGCTGATTTCTACCATCCGCTACTCATTTACTTAATTGCCCAGTTCCAGTATAAATGTATAGCAGTATCGGAACTATCAAGCTGTATACCGTGGGAGACAACCTTATAAACTATGGCCCAGTTGCTCATGTTCAGTTCTTTCTGCTTTTAATCTTACAGACTCCATTCATTTCCAAAGTTACCGAGGTCAGCACCATTGCCCCACTCCACCCCCTCCAATTAGGTTGTTTCATACATCTCTAATACAGTTACATTCTCTTTCTCACAGTCTACAGTCCTTCTTTGGATCCCTCAACCCTCTAAATAACTACATACATTAAGATTTACTTTTTGTGCTGTGAAGTTCTATGGATTTTGATAAATGCATAATGCCTTGTAACCATCATTAGAATACTATACAGAATAATTTTACTGACCTAAAATATCTCCTATATTTCACCTATTCATCCATCTCCCCTCCAGCCATCCTTTGCCAGCCACTGATCATTTTGCTATCTAAATTGTGTTGGCTTTTCCAGAATGTCATATCATTGGAATCATACAATATTTAGCCTTTCACACAGATTTATTTCACTTAGCAATATACATTGAAGGCTTCTCCATGCCTTTGTGATTTGATAGCTCATTTTTTTCTAAATAAACTTCTTATTGTGAATTCTTTTAGATTGCCAGAAAACAAATTTTAAGATGCATTCAGAACTTCCGAATGTAAAGAAGATGCATGTTGGACAGCGATTTCTGTGATTACAACAATTACAGTTAACATTTATTGAGTGTTTCCTATGTACCAGACTTTTTTTTTATTTAAAACTCAGACAATGGATGTCTGAGTTTTACAGATGGAGAAACTGAGGTGCAGAGAGGTCAATACACTTTTCCAGGGTCATTCTGTTAGGGCTGAGTAAGTTGGGACTTAAATGCAGGCAGTCTGGCTCAAGAGCTTTATAAGTACTACATACAACCAAGCTATTTAACCTCTGCCCAGCTCCAGTTCCCATGATGGGCTTTCCTTCCATCTGTTGCTTTCAGGGATGTTGATGAATAGAATGCCAATGAATGAGGCTGATGGGGGGTTCAGTCCTTACTCAATGATTCATCCTACACCTTTGGGTATGCCTCTTTCCTCTCTGCTCACTTCTCCCATGCCAGATCAAGTATAACATGGAAATGTCATAGATTCCCTGGCCCCAGAGGACAAGATGGTCACCTCTGGGCTTGAGACCAGCCTGGCCACACTGACTGTAGAGCCCAGGGGCTGTTGAGAGATGCATGATTATTTTATGTTCCCGTCCAGATAACCAATCATGTTTCAGTGCCATTTATCTTGTCTACCCTTGGGCACCATGACAGGAAGACAGCCATTATTCATTAGCCAACTCTTGATCTCTTTTGTTAATTTTTAAAATTGGTTTTGTGGCAACTTTGGTGGCAGGTATTAAAGTAAATGAAAGTTCCATTATAAGAAAGGTTAGAAATAATACAAGGTATTCTTGTTTATTCTCAACCATATGAAGTACCCTGTGACAAACTATATAGACAGCTGTCACCTGTAAGGTGTGAAGGCACTAATATTTCTTGCTTCCTTAATGTATGAAATCCCATTCTTCAGTTTTCCTTTGGATTAAGACATTCATACATCCAATTATTTTCTATTACAGTTGACATACAATATTATATTAGTTCCAGGTGTACAATATAGTGATTAGACATTTATATAACTTACAAAGTAATCACCCTGGTAAGTCTAGTATCCATCTGACACCATACATAATTATTACAATATTATTGACTATATTCCCCATGCTGTAATTTACATCTCTGTGTTTCTATAACTGCCAATTTGTACTTCTTAATACCTTTCACCTTTTCACCCATCCCCCCAAATCCCCTCCTATCTGGCAATCATCAATTTGTTTTCCATATCTATGAGTTTGTTTCTATTTTGTTTGTCCATTTACTTTGTTTTTTAGATTCCACATATAAGTGAAATAATTTGGTATTTGTCTTTATCTGGTTGACTTATTTCACTTAGCATAATACCCTCTATGCCTATCCATGTTGTCACAAGTGGTAAGATTTCATTCTTTTTTATGATTGAGCAATATTCTGCTGTATATATGTACCACATCTTCTTTATCCATTCGTCTATTGATGGACACTTAGGTTGCTTCTATACCTTGACTATTATAAATATGCTGCAATTAACATAGGGGTGCATATATCTTTTTCAATTAGTGTTCTGGATTTCTTCAGATAAATACCCAGAAGTGGAGCTCATTTTTTAAAATCACTAAATAATATTCCATTATATGGTTATACCATTTTGTTTATCCATTCACCCATTCAAGGACTTCTTGGTTGCTTCTAGTTTTTGCCAAATATGAATAAAGCTGCTATAGATATCTGTGTGTAGGTTTTTGTATGAACATAGGTATTCAAATCAACTGCATAAATACCTAGCAGTGTGATTGCTGGATCATATAGGAAGAGTATGTTTAGTTTTGTAAGAAACTATCAAACTGTCTTCCAAAGTGGCTGTAACATTTTGCATCCACACCATTAATGAATGAGAAAGTTCCTGTTGTTCCACATCCTCACCAGCATGTGGTATTGTCTATTTTGTTTTATTTTATTTTATTTTATTAGGGTTTTAGCCATTCTAATAGGCATATAATGGTATTTCATTGTTGTTTTAATTTGCAATTTCCTAATGACAAATGATGTTGACCATCTTTTCATATGTTTCTTTGCCATTTATATTTGGTAGGACATAAAGAGTCTGTGCAGATCTTTTGCCCATTTTAAAATTTTTTGTTTGTTGTTTTTCTATTGCTGTGTTTTAAGAGTTCTTTGTACATTTTGGATACAAGTCCTTTGTCATATATATAATTAACAAATATTTTGTCCTAGTCTGTGTCTTGTCTTTTTATTTTCTTAGCAGTGACTTTTGCAGCACAAAAGTTTTTAATTTTGATGGTGTCTAATTCATCAAATTTTCTTGCATGAATTGTGCTTTTGGTGTCACATATAAAAACTTATTGCCAAACCCAAGATCATGTAAATTTTCTTTTATAATGTATTCTAGAAGTTTTATAGTATTGCATTTTATATTTAGATTATGTTGAGTTATTTTATGAAAGAGGTTCTTCTCTCTCTCTCTCTCTCTCTCTCTCTCTCTCTCTCTCTCTCTCTCTCCTTCCCTCCCTCCCTCCTCCCTTCCTCTCTCTCCCTTTTTCATATGAATGTCCAATGTTCAGCAGCATTTTTTTTCATCCCCAGAACTTATTTATCTTCTATTCAGAAGTGTAGTACTTGTTATACAGACTGGGTGTGACCCCCACAAGTGTTTTCTCAGCTTTTTTTTTTTCCCCTTGAGATAGAAAGGCTTACAGGAGGCTGCAGTTAAATAATATCTATCCCCTCACCTCAGATACCTCAGATAAGGTTTTGGTACTCTTTACCCTTAATGAACAAGAGTTAGTAATGGAAAATACTCTGGTCATATTTCAACTTTTACTTTTTCCTTTCCCGGAACATGAGTCTTTTTTCATGGCGCTTCATCACAAGTACCTCAGTATTTTCAAGTAACACCCACAAAAGTGTGGCACCCCCCTCCCCAAGACTGCTGCCCCTCCAAGTTTGTCACTCTCATGCTTTAGACCACACTTAACCTCAAGCAGTTCATCAAAGTTACCATTCAAGTGTTCCCACCAGTTTATGGAGATCCAACAGCTTCTGTTCTGTTTAGTCCAGTCTTAGCTGTGGTTCTCTGTGTTCATCTGTCTCTCCACATTTCAGGGTGGCAGTTTGCCCTGAGACCTCAATGCTCTGATTAGTAAAAAA